>NW_026453603.1:55000-62500 GCF_943734755.1 Anopheles moucheti | reverse complement strand
ACGGCAGCAGCCGCAGCGGCAACAGCAGCAACGTCCGCAGCAACATCAGAGCGGACAGCGTTCGGCTGGGCAGCCCCAGCAACAACAACAACAGTGGCATTTGCAGGGCCAGTTGCTGCGAAAGCAGAGTAAGCAGCAGCCACGCACGATGCCAGCTGCAGTGAAGAAGTCGCGGAAGCGGCCCGACACCATCGAGGTGATGCCAGCGGAGGGCGTCAGCTACCTCGACATGTATAGGGCGATTCGTACGAGCTCGCATCTCGACGGCATGCAGGAGAAGATCGGCGTCGGCAAGCGAACGCCGAAAGACACCTTGCGGCTGCCGCTGAGCCGTGATGCCGACAGCGCCGAGCTGTGCCAGCGTATCCGGCAAGCCATCGGAGACAAGGGTGCGGCGTCCGTGCGTACGGAGATGTCGATGGTGCTCATAACAAACATCGACTCCTTGGCGAGCGAGGACCAGCTGCGTCGGGCGGTGTTGACGGCTCTCGGCAAGGAGCATTCCGAGGCCACCTTCGACATGTGGGAGCGGCGAGACGGCACGAAGCGTGCTCGCGTTCGTCTGCCCCGGTCGGATGCGGAGCATCTGGCTGGGAAGCGCCTGCTCCTAGGACACACCTCCTGTTGGGTGTGGGAGGTCCCGAAAGCGTCGCTGGAGGAGAAGCGGTGCTTCCGATGTTTGGAGCGCGGCCACTTCGCCGGGCAGTGCTCGGGAGAGGACCGCAGCAAAGCGTGTATCCGGTGTGGCGCGGAAGGCCACAAGGCAGCGAGCTGCACTGGCGAGGCTCGCTGTTTGAAGTGTGGCGGCCCGCACTCGATTGCCGCAGCTTCGTGCAAAGCTGCAGCCACACGATGATGATAGAAGTGCTCCAGATAAATATCGGTAAGAGCAGGAGCGCTCAGGATCTTGCGCTCCAGCGGATGAGGGAGGAGGGAGCAGACGTGATGCTCATCACGGAGCTCTATGCTGTGCCGGCCAACAATGGGAACTGGGCATCCGACGACGCACTGAAGGCCGCGATCGTCACCAGTGGCCAACGGTTTCCCATACAGCGGGTGAGGAGCGTGCAGCATCCGGGCATCGTAGCTGCCGAGGTGGCGGGCATCGTTGTCATCTGCTGCTATATTCCGCCATCGATCGGCCTCCCGGAGTTCGAGCAGCAGATGGACCGGCTGGAGGTACTTGCGCGAGGCCACCCTTGCGTGCTGATAGCTGGTGACTTCAACGCGTGGCATGGGGCCTGGGGGAGCGAGCGGGCCAACCTTAAGGGTGAGGCGCTCCTTCAGACGGTTACCAGCCTAGGATTGGAGGTCCTCAACCGCGGCACGGAGCCGACATTCCTGGGGAACGGTGTGGCTCGGCCCAGCAGAGTGGACGTCGCCTTCGCGAGTCCAACGCTCTGCCGATCGGATGGAGCAGCGGAGGACATCAGCTCCTGGCGGACGCTAGACCGCTACTCCTATAGCGACCACCGCTATATTCGGTTTGCGGTCGGGCAACAGCATCGTACAGGTCAGCGGCCCGGACGGGGCATTCATCAGCAGGAAGGTGTCGAAGTACGGGAGGCGGGTACTCGCTGGCGAACTCGCCAGTTTTGCCCCCGTACTTTCGAGCTGGCACTTGAGGCGACCCGTTTTGCCGATCGGGTGACCGATGCGGCAAGCCTGGGGATGGTGCTTACGGAGGCCTGCGACGCTACCATGGCGAGGATTGGGCAGTCACAGCAGCAGAGGAGGAACTGCAACACATATTGGTGGACTCCGGATATCGAGGAGCTGACCGAGCGCTGCCGGTTGGCTCGGGAGCGACAGTTATTGGCCCTCGACGAGACGTCCGCCGAACTGGCTTCAGAGGAACATCAGGAGGCGCGTGCTGCCTTAAGGGTGGCAATTAAGGCCAGCAAGCAGCGCCAGTTCGATGAGTGGCTGCAGGCCCTGGCTGCAGATGAGACGGGACAGTGGTTCCGGCAAGTGCTTCTTCGGTTTCGGGGCAGCTGGACGGCGCGTGAACGCAATCCAGCGGTGTTGCAGCGGATCGTCGAGGAGCTGTTTCCGGAGCATCCCCCGGTCGAGTGGCCGGACGTCACACCTTCGGAAGGGGACACTCCGGTCCGTCCGATCAGCTGCGCGGAGCTCCAGGCGATAGCGAGCGAGCTGCATCCGCGGAAGGCGCCTGGCCTCGATGGAGTACCGAACGCTGCGGTAACGGCTGCCATCCGGAAGTATCCGGAGCCATTCGCTGGTGTCTACCAGCGCTGCTTGGACACCGGCGAAGTACCACGCGAATGGAAAAGGCAGAAGCTGGTGCTGTTGCCTAAGCCGGGTAAGCCGCCGGGCGAAGCCTCGTCCTGCCGCCCGATCTGCTTGATCGACAATCCGGCGAAGGTCTTCGAGAGGACTACGCTGGACAGACTCAACGAGCACCTGGAGGATCCGGAGGCACCTCGGCTGGCCGAGAACCAGTTCGGTTTCCGGAAGCAGCGGAGCACCCTGCAGGCGATCCAGCTGGTGGTGGAAGCAGGCGAGCGCGCGATGTCCTACGGACGGACTAACAACCGGGATAAGCGCTGTCTGCTGGTTGTGGCGTTGGACGTCAGAAACGCCTTTAACACCGCCAGCTGGCAGGCGATAGCGATGGCCCTGCGTGAGAAGGAGGTTCCAGCGCAGCTGCAACTCCTGCTCCGCGATTATTTCACCGACAGGGAGCTGGTGTACGACACCCACGACGGCCCGGTGTCACGTCGGGTGACGGCAGGCGTTCCACAGGGGTCAATCCTTGGCCCGACTCTGTGGAACGTTATGTACGACGGCGTTCTGCGGATCCAGCTCCCTGAAGGGGCCACCATCGTCGGCTTTGCCGATGACATCGCCATCCTGGCCGAGGGCTGCACACCCGAGGAGTCGGCGACGGTCGCGGAGGCTGCGATCGAGGCGGTGATGGGGTGGCTCGAGGCACGTCACCTTAGTCTCGCCCCCCATAAGACGGAAGCGGTGCTCATTTCGAGTCTGCGTCGAGGACGTTTGGAAATTCCTGTGCGCGTCGGCGAAGTGGTCTGCACGTCAAAGCGATCGATACGCTACCTGGGGGTACAACTCCACGAGAAACTCTCGTGGAAACCGCACGTGGAAGCGGCCGCGGACAAGGCCCTCCGTGCGGTGGCGGTGGTTACCTCGGTGATGAGGAACCACAGCGGCCCCCAGGTGGCCAAGCGGCGGTTGCTGGCAGGAGTCGCTGAGTCGGTGATCCGGTACGCCTCGCCCATCTGGGCTAAGGCGACAGACATGCAGTGGTGCCGAAGACGACTGGCCCAGGTCCAGAAGCCACTGGCACGTGGGGTATCGAGTTCGTTCCGCTCGGTATCCTACGAGGTGTCAGTGGTGATGGCTGGTTTGGTGCCGTACTGGCTGGTCGTCAACGAGGACGCAAGGTGCCATAGCAGGCTGCTGGTCGAGCCTGGCGCCAGCAGGAAGGAGGTACGAGCGGCGGAGCGAGCAGCCACGATGCTGCAATGGCAGGACGCCTGGGACCGTGCGGCGGCAACACCATCGGCCAGCCGCTACTTGACGTGGGCGCACGGGATGATTCCCGACCTGCACCGGTGGACGGGACGAAAGCACGGGAAGGTGGACTTCCACCTTTCGCAGGTGCTCTCCGGACACGGATTCTTCCGGGAGTACCTGCACGTCTGCGGCTTCGCTTCGTCTCCGGAGTGTCCACGGTGCGTGGGGTCGGTCGAGTCGGTGGCCCACGTCTTGTTCGAGTGCCCCGTGTTTGAGGAGATCCGACGTGAGCTGCTGGGCTGGGGGACACCCGAGTCGATCCAGCTTAACAACATCGCAGAGAAGCTGCTGGAGAGTGCGGAGTGGTGGGACCGCATTCAGAAAGCAGCAAAGACCATCACCACAGTGCTTCAACAGCTGTGGCGCGATGAGGAAGCGCTCACCAATGGTCGAACGGAAGCGGCTTTCGCCGAGGACGAGGAAGTGGTCCTCGAAAGTGTGGCCGCACTCTTCGGTGAGGAGATGGACGACGTCATCATCGAAGACATCACGCGGCGCGTGAACGAGTCGCGAGCAGCGCGTCAGCGATCTGCCCGCAACCGACGGCTTCGCGGCAGAGCGGAGGATCGGGCGCGAGTGCGACTGGCTGCGGACGTCGCAGCAGCACTGGCCGCCCGAGATGACGAGATACTGCGGACGGCAGTAGAGGCGGAGCGAGCGGGCCTAGCTCCTCCTCCCATACCTAGGCGTAGCAGAGGGGGACCACCTTCCCCTGAAACGGTTAGAATTCGCCATGAGCGGCGTCTATTCATGCAGCGCGCATGGCGAGCTCGGGTCCAGGCTGAGGGACCCTCGACGACGCGCCGCCGTCGGACCGCGCCTACGGAGGCGGACCTGATAAGGTCTCGGCGGAACAGACGCGAAAACGAAAGGCGCCGTCGTGCTTTGGCTGCAGGCCGACGATGGACACCCGCGGAGGAGGCTGCCGCCAGCGAGGCGGAATGGTCAGATCGATAGATGTCGGGTTGACTTCTTGAGATCTCCGAGAGGGGAAAGAATGAGTGAGTCACGCGGACTAAGCAAGCGTACGCCTTTAATATGCGGTTAAGATACGATTCAATTTAATAAAGAAATAGGGAAGAGACATCCGAAAGGGTTCGTAATGACGCATGACAAATCCCTGGCGGGCGACGTCGTGCGTCAAGAGCGTGGGTTTATGCTATTGTTTGTTAAAACATAATGTTTATGAACAATAAAACCTGCATTTGTTAAAAAAAAAAAAAAAAAAAACGAAGTGGAGCTTGCGGCTTAATTTGACTCAACACGGGAAAATTTACCAGGTCCGAACTTATCGAGGTAAGACAGATTGAGAGCTCTTTCTCAAATTTAAGGGTAGTGGTGCATGGCCGTTCTTAGTTCGTGGAATGATTTGTCTGGTTAATTCCGATAACGAACGCGACTCAAACAAGCTAACTAGAACGCTGTCAGCAGTGCACCTCCGGGCGCACCTGACGTCAAGGCCGGCGGCCCCTTCACGGGCGGTCGTCGGCCACGTTTGCCCTGCTTAGCGGGACAACTTGTGTTTAGCAAGGTGAGAATGAGCGATAACAGGTCCGTGATGCCCTTAGATGTTCTGGGCTGCACGCGTGCTACAATGTGAGCAGCAGCGTGTTCTCGCCAATTGGCGCCCCCATTCCGAGAGGAACGGGAAATCACCCAAATGCTCATTTAGTTGGGATTGGGGACTGCAACGGTCCCCATGAACCTGGAATTTCTAGTAAGTGCTAGTCATTAGCTAGCGCTGATTACGTCCCTGCCCTTTGTACACACCGCCCGTCGCTACTACCGATGGATTATTTAGTGAGGTCTCTGGAGGCACACCTTCCGCGGTTCCTTCGTGAGCTGCAGCTGGCATGGCCGAAGTTGACCGAACTTGATGATTTAGAGGAAGTAAAAGTCGTAACAAGGTTTCCGTAGGTGAACCTGCGGAAGGATCATTACCGATCAATACATATATGTTGTTGTGTGAGTTGTTTAGAGAGATAGAGAAACACGGTATCAGCAGAACAAACTGCTATGTTACCTTGGGGGCCGCGCACGCCAATTAGACCCGCGAGAGAGGTGTGTCTATACTACGATATTGAGCGTGCGCGACCGTAGGCCAGTGGCCTTCGTACCTGTGCGCACACTCCCAATGGCAGCCATCGAACGCGTAAAGTGTGTGACACAAGGGCGAAGGTAAAGACCCACTAGAACATATTTAAACACTGGCCTCGAGCGAGAGAGAACCTAATCAAGAGAACGAAAGTTGTGCAAGATCGCGCCGATGCCGCCCACATCGCGCGTCGATCAATGGGAAGGAAGACCAATGGTCATCCTTGTCCACCCTGGACGGCTTCGAAGGAACCGAGAGGTGCACGGTTACGCTGTCCGGGGACTTAAGTTGTGAGAGATGCACCTAGCGCATAACGAAAACATAGGAGACAGTTGAACATACCAAAACCCTAGGCAGGGGATCACTCGGCTCATGGATCGATGAAGACCGCAGCTAAATGCGCGTCAGAATGTGAACTGCAGGACACATGAACACCGACACGTTGAACGCATATGGCGCATCGGACGTTTAAACCCGACCGATGCACACATTCTTGAGTGCCTACCAATTCTTGTTACACACTATTCCATAACTACAGGACGCCCGCGTACCAGCGGCACGCCTGGGCGAGCAGCACGCCCGGGAGTGTGTCGCAGGCTTGAACACACGCGTTTGGCGCACTGTGCATCATGGCGTGCTCGGACCCCTTCCGCGGGGGACCTTGGGCGCTGAAATGGTAAGGCGGTACAGTTGGCCCAGTGGGTGCGTGTCGTGTCGCACGGTTCGAACTTCGGCTATAAGACAACCTGGGAGCACCGGAAGCCCTTGAACACCTGGCTTGCCGTCTGTTGCCGGGACCCGCCGTCTGGCCGAGTCGTGTAACGCGTGCGGTACGCCCACCCGCTGGATACAAGCGAACAAGTGCGTGCTACTATTTACCATTCGGGAAAAATCCAACGTAGGCCTCAAGTGATGTGTGAGAACCCCCAGAATTTAAGCATATTAATAAGGGGAGGACAAGAAACCAACAGGGATTCCCTGAGTAGCTGCGAGCGAAACGGGATAAGCTCAGCACGTAGGGACGGCGCGTACCTCGCGTCTGTCCGATTCCGTGTACTGGACCGGTCCGTTATCTACCACTTACGGTGCAAACAGTTCAAGTTCAACTTGAAGGTGGCCCATTATCCCACAGAGGGTGATAGGCCCGTCGAACGGCACGAAAAGTGAGGTGGTAGACGGTCGGCTCCATGGAGTCGTGTTGCTTGATAGTGCAGCACTAAGTGGGAGGTAAACTCCTTCTAAAGCTAAATACCGCCATGAGACCGATAGAAAACAAGTACCGTGAGGGAAAGTTGAAAAGCACTCTGAATAGAGAGTCAAATAGTACGTGAAACTGCCTAGGGGACGCAAACCTGTTGAGCTCAATGATCCGGGCGGCGATATTCAGCGGTGGTTGGCCCTCGCCGGGTCGGCTGCCGTGCACTTATCGGTCCGCAGTAACGGACATCGCGATCCATTACAAGTGTGAGTTTATTGTTCCGGCAACGGCCCCTGGCTCGTGGTTGGCGGCTCTTTAGTACGGGTGGCTCGGCGGCCTCCCCGAGCGAGAGTCTCCGCGCCTTTCACACCGAGAGGCGCAGGGCCCGACCGAGCATTTGGTGCGCCGCTGGAAGCGTGATGGATTGGTTAGAGCGGGGTCGAGAGGGCAGGTTCTCAAGCCGGAGACCTTCGAAGCACTCACCCCCGATCTGTGATGACGCATTATGCATTGAGATACCCTCGGGACCCGTCTTGAAACACGGACCAAGAAGTCTATCTTGCGCGCAAGCCAATGGGTATTGGCGGTCCTACCCCGGGCCGCTGGACACTGGAAACCCACAGGCGTAGACAAATCGAACAGTTGT
>NW_026453603.1:40000-50000 GCF_943734755.1 Anopheles moucheti | reverse complement strand
TGGGTATGCCGTCCAACCCTGGCGCCTTCGAGGGAGCCATCCGCTCGGCCAGCGACAGGATCTCCGCGACCGTGACCGGCCTCAGAGCCTCGTGTGAGGCAGCACACGCTTCGATGTCTGGCCACTCAAATGCTGGATGCTCCGGAAACAGCGCGTCAACGATCGGGTCGAGTACGGCTCGGTCCGTTTCCGGTGGCGCCCTGCTGCGCAGTTTCGCTCGCACCACTTTGTACCCGAGTCCGAACACCTCAGCTTCAACACAGTCGATCAGCTCCTGGAGGCTGCTTTCTTTGCTGCTCTTTATTTCAGCCTTCAGCAGACGGCGGCAATCCTGCAGCCTGGCAGATGTCGCTGCACGCTCCGACAGTTGGGCTCGGCAATGAGCGGCCTCCGCTGCTTCGCACTCCTCCCTCAGGCGCTCGATCTCTGGAGACCACCAGTACATCTGGGGCTTGCGGTGGAAAGTGGCCCCATGCACTCTCTCCATGGTCTCATCGCACGCCTGGGTGAGTCCGCCGATCAGCCCCTCCGGTGTATCGACCTGTTCGAAGTGGCCGTGTGTGAGGGCGATGTCGAAGCACCTCCTGTCGAATTGCGCCGTCTTCCACCGGGTCCCGGCGTGTCTGGCTGTCCCATCGCTGGCTGCTGTCCGGCTTCGCTGCTGCTGGCCTCGTCGCGTGGAACGTTGACCCGGAACGTCCACCTGAAACTCGACGTAGGCGTGATCGCTACCGGAAAATCGACTCAGCACTCGCCATGAGTCCGGCCTCGCGATGGTTGGACTAGCGAATGTAACGTCGATCACGCTTTCTCGCGCCGCCCCGTTGCCCTTGAACGTGGGCACGTTGCCACGGTTGAGCGTCTGCAGCGACAGCTGCTCCGCCACGCTCAGGAGATCCTGCCCCTTCTGGGTAGTGCGCGCGCTCCCCCATTCCTCGTTCCACGCATTAAAGTCGCCGGCCAGGACGGATGTTGTGTGTCCGACGAGCGACATTTCCACCGCACCGAGGAAGCTCTCGAATTCCGCGGGACCGCTGCTGGGGGACACGTAACAGCTGGCAAACGTGACTCCTGCTATGGTGGCCACCACTAGTCCCGGGGCGACGCTCCCCCACAAACGCTGAATTGGATAGGCGCCCGTTGCGATGATCGCCACGCCCTGCTCCACATCAACGGCCCACCGCGGGTCGTCGCGAGGCGGCCGATACAGCTCGCAGGCGAGCACCACCTGAACCTCGAGCTCGCGAGCCGTCTGCAACATCAGGTCTTGTGCTGCCTGACATCGCCCGAGGTTCACCTGCAGCACTCTCAGCGCCGGCACGTCGGGTGTCCCACCCGATGCGGTCCCCCGCAGGCGGCACAGCAGACCTCCGCCGTGCAGCTCTTCGCCTGATGGTCCGGCTTCCCGCAGCGAATGCAGCAAGCCGAGCGATCCGTCCCGCTCTTGCACGCCGCCCGGATGTGCCCCGTCTCCAGGCACCTGAAGCAGCGTTGCTGACGCGCCTGCGGCTGCGTCGCTTGCTCGATCAGGCAAGACGTGAACTTTACCTTCACGTTCTCGCCCACCAGCTTCTCCGCTACCCCAACCGGAACCCGAACTATCGCCACCTTCGTGCTGTCCCACGCAGATCGCAGACGGACCGAGGTCTCCTCCACGGTAACATGGCACAGGTTGGTCAGTGCCATCGCCACATCGACCTCCTTCGCTAAAGGGTCGATCGCTGCAATTTTGATTTCCGTCGTCGGCGTCACCAGTCGAGCTGAGGCCGACAGCTCCGTTTTTTCGCAGACCTCCTTTATGGTCTGCAGGACTCCTGCAGCGTCCGCGCCTTCGTTCAGCTCCATCACCAACCTGGAGCGTGTGGTGCGTCGTCCTACACCGAGGGCCTCCTGGTGCTTCTCCATTTCTGGAGCCGCTCGCACCGCCTGGTATACCTCCAGCCAGGTTTGCCCCTCGCCTGGGGCGATTTCTACTGCGTCCGGCTTCGCTTTACGCTGCCGCTGGCGCTGTCCTCCCCGTTGTGCTGCAGGCTGGCTGCGCCGAGCCTGTTGTCCCTGCTGTTGCTGGGGCTGCTGTCTTGATGGCCCAGCGAACGCCTGTCGCTGAACCTCCGCCCGTCGTTGTGGTAGTTCCGGCCACTGCTGCTGCTGTTGCTGCTGCTGCTGCTGCTGCTGTCGGCTCGTTGTTTGGCGTGCTGGTTTGCGACGCACCACCTCAGACCAAGAGCCGCCTTCCTGGTCCGGAAGTGGAGCTGCCGTTGCCATCGCCGCTCCTTGCTGGTGCTGCTGCTGCCTCCACTGCTGCTGCTGCTGCTGCTGGTGCTGCTGCTGCTGCTGTTGCTGCTGCTGCTGTTGCTGCTGCTGCCGCCCTGAACGCTGGCCACCCCCGTAGCCTAGCGTCTGCGCCAGCAGTTCTTGGAAGCTGGCGCGCTCCTCCTTCAGCTCGTGGCGCAGACGCTCGTTTTCCTCACGAGCCACCGTCTCACGCATGCGGGCTTCCTCCCTGACCAGCTTCGTCTCCTGCCTGGCCTGTTCTGCCATCGCCTCCATCTGCTGCCGGAGCATCGTTATCTCCTGCTGCAGACCGGCGATCGTTGCACGCAGCTGTTCATTGGACAGCGACGAATCGTTCAGGAGCTGTCGGAGCTCCGCCATGTCCGAGATTCCCTGCTTCGTTGCCGTCGCCGAGACTCGCGTAAGCATAACTTTCGGCTCAACAGCCGAAAGGGACCGCCCCACCCTTTCGTCGGTGGACTCCGACCTGAGTCGCGTGGTGCGAGTTGTCGCCATTACTGACGCCCCACTTCAACTCTCCCTTGCGGGAGGACGCTAATAGCGGGCCACGGAGAGGTTTTTCCGGCCTGGTGAGGTGGGGGAAGATGGTAGGAGGACGAATGGGTGCGCGTTGAACTCGCCTCGTCGAGCCGCTTCTTTTGATACCGCACTTTGTGGGGTGGCGATAAAATTTTCCGCGGAAAATCGCGAAAAACCGCTTCCTGGGTGGTTTTTCCGCTCTAGGGGGGAGGGGGTGGGTGGTATGGTGGTGGGGGGGTATTTTCCCGACTCCCCTCTTGAAAACTCGTCGTTTGATACCCCGCACGACGGTATCAGGGCGAAAATTTTCTTCTTCGGAAAAACGCTTTTCCGCCCGTATCTCTCTGGATGTTGCGAAAATCACTTTTCCGGCGATGGTTTCCGATGTAATAATTCACCCCGCAACTTTCTTCCAAACACCCGGGAGCTCTACCTCCGCTGCTTGGCCGGGAAAATCGCCAAAAACCGCTTCCTGGGTGGTTTTTCCGCCCTAGGGGGGTGGGAGTGGGTGGTATGGTGGTGGGGGGGTATTTTCCCGACTCCTCTCTTGAAAACTCGTCGTTTGATACCCCGCACGACGGTATCAGGGCGAAAATTTTCTTCTTCGGAAAAACGCTTTTCCGCCCGTATCTTTCTGGATGTTGCGAAAATCGCTTTTCCGGCGATGGTTTTCGATGTGAAAATTCACCCCGCAACTTTCTTCCAAACACCCGGGAGCTCTACCTCCGCTCCTTGGCCGGGAAAATCGCGGAAAACCACTTTTCGCGGGGGTTTTCCTGGGCTGGGTGGGGGGTGGGTGGTGCTAGGGGGGGGAAACCGCGTTTCCCCCACTCCTCTTTCCGAGACGCGTCGTTAGACACCCCACTCGATGGTATCGGGCCGAAAATCTCACACACACAAATTTCACACACACACAAAGAGCGGTGAAATTTCGTCCGGGAGTGCCCCTCCGGGAGCGCTAGCGCTCCAGCAGGGGGGTGATTCGTCCGGAAGTTTTTTTCCTCGCTCTTTTTCACACACACGCCGCCATTTTCGACGAGCACGTGGTTTTCTTTGTTCGCTAATAACTCACTGAGTTTTCGTCCGATTGACACGAAATTTTCAACACTTATTCTTTACTGCAGAGCGCAACTTTTAAAATACCTTCCAGCCGGATCGGTTCGCAATGTTCGGAGTTATACAGGTGTGAAATTTCACCACAAAAACACCTGCCGTTCCGCGAACTCCATCAATTCGACCAATGTTTCTTCACCAAAAGGTGTGGCCTGGTGAGGCCCACAAAGTGTCACTATCACTTTTTCAATAAGTTCACTCTTTCGCACAATATATCACAAAAACCGTTCTTTCTAATAGCGCCCACAAGGGGGGGCATGGGGCCACCAAATTCGCAGGGGGGGTTCCGGAGGGTACCTCCAACTTTACTGCAAACTTTCGCACTGGTCCAACGCAAATTGCGGCACTTTTGCTCTGAATCACGGAGGAGCGTGGATTTGCGTCTGCTCTCTCTGGAGGCTCGCACCAGACTACAGGGATAACTGGCTTGTGGCCGCCAAGCGTTCATAGCGACGTGGCTTTTTGATCCTTCGATGTCGGCTCTTCCTATCATTGTGAAGCAAAATTCACCAAGCGTAGGATTGTTCACCCTTTCAAGGGAACGTGAGCTGGGTTTAGACCGTCGTGAGACAGATTAGTTTTACCCTACTGGTGTGTGCTGTTTGCCGCTATCTTAACGGAATTCCTGTGCAGTACGAGAGGAACCACAGGTACGGACCACTGGCTCAATACTAGTTCGACCGGACTTTGGTATGACGCTACGTCCGCTGGATTATGCCTGAACGCCTCTAAGGTCGTATCCAATCCGAGCTGATAGCGCTTCTCAAACCCATTAGGTGATCGGAAGCTAGCGGGCTTAACAACCCTCCGAGATCCGTCGGTGCTGCCCCGCGCACACTGACGTCTCATCCCCGCTATAGCACTAGACTGAGCCGCAACGGGCGGGAGCACGCTGCACGTGGAAGTACCTTACCACAGGGAACCCTGGTGGCTGTGTTTCCGTCGACCGTGGATACAACTAGTTTCGACACCTTCGACCGCCCGCAAACGACGGGACTACAGGCTGGGAGCTGCGAGTTGTAGAGATGCGTTCGCATCGATCCTCTCAGGCGACCCATGCTTGCTGGTGCTCGCGTTCACTTTGGGAATGGAGTGTTCGCGAGAGTGATTGTTGTGTTGTGTGTGTACAGTTGGTGCTTGCGTGCACTCCCATAGTGGAGTGTTCGCGAGCTTAAAACGCTAAGTCCCGATTAATACTCTCCTCGCAACATTATGTGCGTGGCTCCACGCCAAGTGGGATTAGCGGTGCGAAACGCGATTGGTAAAGTCGATGGTGATGTGCGTACCAACAGGCGATTTGTTAAGTCAAATGCGAACTGTGGTGCAACAGGCAATGTGTGTTTATTATCAGGTGTTGTTGGAAGTCAATACGATTTGACTTTCAAAAATTTTTCTAAGTCCCGATTTTTTTTCTCGTCGAGTAACTACAATGCACTATTTCTATCGCAGCGGACTTGCGGTTCATGGCCTAAATGATCGCGAACGAACACGTATTCGCAAAAAAATTTTTGTATGAAAAAGTCACCACTCGGGTACCTCCATACAAAAGTACCAAGTTCGGGTCGAGTGGTCGATGGACGTCGAAGGTGAAAATTTTTCATCATCGAAAATTTTTTCCAAAGTTGAAGCAAATGGGCCCTAGAGTATGAAAAGTGAAACCACGGATCGATTTGAGAAATAAAAATTTTTGTATGAAAAAGTCACCACTCGGGTACCTCCATACAAAAGTACCAAGTTCGGGTCGAGTGGTCGATGGACGTCGAAGGTGAAAATTTTTCATCATCGAAAATTTTTTCCAAAGTTGAAGCAATTGGGCCCTAGAGTATGAAAAGTGAAACCACGGATCGATTTGAGAAATAAAAATTTTTGTATGAAAAAGTCACCACTCGGGTACCTCCATACAAAAGTACCAAGTTCGGGTCGAGTGGTCGATGGACGTCGAAGGTGAAAATTTTTCATCATCGAAAATTTTTTCCAAAGTTGAAGCAAATGGGCCCTAGAGTATGAAAAGTGAAACCACGGATCGATTTGAGAAATAAAAATTTTTTGTATGGGAGGGCCCCTGCTAGAACATTTTTACCAAGTGCGACCATTTTACCCGGTGAGTCAAAAAAAAAATTTTTTTTCACCGTGACTCAAAACATCAATTTTAGACTCCCCTGAGTATGAAAAGTGAAACGAAAATCATTTTTGAGAAGAAAAAATTTTTGTATGGGAGGGCCCCTGCTAGAACATATTTCCCAAGTGCGTCGATTTTGGGTCGCCGACACAAGCTCGGGTCAAAAAAATTTTTTTTTCACGGTGACTCAAAACATCAATTTTAGACTCCCCTGAGTATGAAAAGTGAAACGAAAATCATTTTTGAGAAGAAAAAATTTTTGTATGGGAGGGCCCCTGCTAGAACATATTTCCCAAGTGCGTCGATTTTGGGTCGCCGACACAAGCTCGGGTCAAAAAAATTTTTTTTTCACGGTGACTCAAAACATCAATTTTAGACTCCCCTGAGTATGAAAAGTGAAACGAAAATCATTTTTGAGAAGAAAAAATTTTTGTATGGGAGGGCCCCTGCTAGAACATTTTTCCCAAGTGCGTCGATTTTGGGTCGCCGACACAAGCTCGGGTCAAAAAAATTTTTTTTTCTCGGTGACTCAAAACATCAATTTTAGACTCCCCTGAGTATGAAAAGTGAAACGAAAATCATTTTTGAGAAGAAAAAATTTTTGTATGGGAGGGCCCCTGCTAGAACATTTTTCCCAAGTGCGTCGATTTTGGGTCGCCGACACAAGCTCGGGTCAAAAAAATTTTTTTTTCTCGGTGACTCAAAACATCAATTTTAGACTCCCCTGAGTATGAAAAGTGAAACGAAAATCATTTTTGAGAAGAAAAAATTTTTGTATGGGAGGGCCCCTGCTAGAACATTTTTCCCAAGTGCGTCGATTTTGGGTCGCCGACACAAGCTCGGGTCAAAAAAATTTTTTTTTCTCGGTGACTCAAAACATCAATTTTAGACTCCCCTGAGTATGAAAAGTGAAACGAAAATCATTTTTGAGAAGAAAAAATTTTTGTATGGGAGGGCCCCTGCTAGAACATTTTTACCAAGTGCGTCGATTTTGGGTCGCCGACACAAGCTCGGGTCAAAAAATTTTTTTTTTCTCGGTGACTCAAAACATCAATTTTAGACTCCCCTGAGTATGAAAAGTGAAACGAAAATCATTTTTGAGAAGAAAAAATTTTTGTATGGGAGGGCCCCTGCTAGAACATTTTTCCCAAGTGCGTCGATTTTTGGGTCGCCGACACAAGCTCGGGTCAAAAAAATTTTTTTTTCTCGGTGACTCAAAACATCAATTTTAGACTCCCCTGAGTATGAAAAGTGAAACGAAAATCATTTTTGAGAAGAAAAAATTTTTGTATGGGAGGGCCCCTGCTAGAACATTTTTCCCAAGTGCGTCGATTTTTGGGTCGCCGACACAAGCTCGGGTCAAAAAAATTTTTTTTTCTCGGTGACTCAAAACATCAATTTTAGACTCCCCTGAGTATGAAAAGTGAAACGAAAATCATTTTTGAGAAGAAAAAATTTTTGTATGGGAGGGCCCCTGCTAGAACATTTTTCCCAAGTGCGTCGATTTTGGGTCGCCGACACAAGCTCGGGTCAAAAAAATTTTTTTTTCTCGGTGACTCAAAACATCAATTTTAGACTCCCCTGAGTATGAAAAGTGAAACGAAAATCATTTTTGAGAAGAAAAAATTTTTGTATGGGAGGGCCCCTGCTAGAACATTTTTCCCAAGTGCGTCGATTTTGGGTCGCCGACACAAGCTCGGGTCAAAAAAATTTTTTTTTCTCGGTGACTCAAAACATCAATTTTAGACTCCCCTGAGTATGAAAAGTGAAACGAAAATCATTTTTGAGAAGAAAAAATTTTTGTATGGGAGGGCCCCTGCTAGAACATTTTTACCAAGTGCGTCGATTTTGGGTCGCCGACACAAGCTCGGGTCAAAAAAATTTTTTTTTCTCGGTGACTCAAAACATCAATTTTAGACTCCCCTGAGTATGAAAAGTGAAACGAAAATCATTTTTGAGAAGAAAAAATTTTTGTATGGGAGGGCCCCTGCTAGAACATATTTCCCAAGTGCGTCGATTTTTGGGTCGCCGACACAAGCTCGGGTCAAAAAAATTTTTTTTTCTCGGTGACTCAAAACATCAATTTTAGACTCCCCTGAGTATGAAAAGTGAAACGAAAATCATTTTTGAGAAGAAAAAATTTTTGTATGGGAGGGCCCCTGCTAGAACATTTTTCCCAAGTGCGTCGATTTTGGGTCGCCGACACAAGCTCGGGTCAAAAAATTTTTTTTTTCACGGTGACTCAAAACATCAATTTTAGACTCCCCTGAGTATGAAAAGTGAAACGAAAATCATTTTTGAGAAGAAAAAATTTTTGTATGGGAGGGCCCCTGCTAGAACATATTTCCCAAGTGCGTCGATTTTTGGGTCGCCGACACAAGCTCGGGTCAAAAAAATTTTTTTTTCTCGGTGACTCAAAACATCAATTTTAGACTCCCCTGAGTATGAAAAGTGAAACGAAAATCATTTTTGAGAAGAAAAAATTTTTGTATGGGAGGGCCCCTGCTAGAACATTTTTCCCAAGTGCGTCGATTTTGGGTCGCCGACACAAGCTCGGGTAAAAAAATTTTTTTTTTCACGGTGACTCAAAACATCAATTTTAGACTCCCCTGAGTATGAAAAGTGAAACGAAAATCATTTTTGAGAAGAAAAAATTTTTGTATGGGAGGGCCCCTGCTAGAACATTTTTCCCAAGTGAGTCGATTTTTGGGTCGCGACACAAGCTCGGGTCAAAAAAAATTTTTTTTTCATGGTGACTCAAAACATCAATTTTAGACTCCCCTGAGTATGAAAAGTGAAACGAAAATCATTTTTGAGAAGAAAAAAATTTGTATGGGAGGGCCCCTGCTAGAACATTTTTCCCAAGTAAATTCGATTTTACCCGGTGAGTCAAAAAATTTTGAAAAAAATATTTTGCCAAAATCGTGTTCATTGCCTATTATAAGGGACCAGGTCAGCTCACACGCATTTTTGGAGACCATATGGAAAGTGCGTCTGGGATTGCGGAAATTAAGTTTAGAGTGTTAAATGATGGTTTCGCAATCCCGAAAGGCTCAAAATCCACCCTAAGGTCCCCTGGGTGAAATGTGGTTTCCAAGGTGTGAGCGCTATCGGTGATAGAGTTGGAATGTGATTTCCAGAGCGCAGGGCGACTGGGCTTAGAGCGAAAATCATAGACAAGGGTAAGTATTGGACTGAACGACTCGAAGCAAACGAAAATCATAGACAAGGGTAATGGACTGAACGACTCGAAGCAAACGAAAACCACACACAAGAGTAATGGACTGAACGAATCGAAGCAAACGAAAATCACATACAAGAGTAATGGACTGAACGAATCGAAGCAAACGAAAAACCACAGACAAGAGTAATGGAGTGAACGAATCGAAGCAAACGAAAACCAAAGACAAGAGTAATAGAGTGAACGAATCGAAGCAAACGAAAACCATGAACACAGGGATAACTGAGAACGAACCTACCTATCAGAGCATGTGAAAGCATGGACAAGAGTACTGAAAATCGGACCAAACCTCTAGAAGCACACGAAAATCATGGACAAGAGTACTCAAAAACACGGACCAAACCTATGGAAGCACACGAAAACCATGAACACAGGGATAACTGAGAACGAACCTACCTATCAGAGCATGTGAAAGCATGGACAAGAGTACTGAAAATCGGACCAAACCTCTAGAAGCACACGAAAATCATGGACAAGAGTACTCAAAAACACGGACCAAACCTATGGAAGCACACGAAAACCATGAACACAGGGATAACTGAGAACGAACCTACCTATCAGAGCATGTGAAAGCATGGACAAGAGTACTGAAAATCGGACCAAACCTCTAGAAGCACACGAAAATCATGGACAAGAGTACTCAAAAACACGGACCAAACCTATGGAAGCACACGAAAACCATGAACACAGGGATAACTGAGAACGAACCTACC
>NW_026453603.1:20000-30000 GCF_943734755.1 Anopheles moucheti | reverse complement strand
CGCTGGTTGGTGCGATGGAATGTCCTTGCGTGCTGCCCCCGCTCGACTACTCGTTCGATGGCCTGGATGGTTGACCGGCCTCGCCGGAACCCGTGCTGGTTTGGCGACAGACGAGGCGCGTCGCTGTCCTCCAAGTGGTCGTTCAGCCGATCTAGGATCAGCCGTTCGAACCCCTTGGCGACTGCTCCCAGCATGAGCAGCGGGCGATATGACGACGGATCGCCCGGCTGCTTTCCCGGCTTCGCGATCAGCACGAGACGAGCCTCCTTCCACTCCGCAGGAAACTCGCCCTGTTCGAGCAGCTGGTTGTAGACTTTCGCGAACACCTCCG
Organism: Anopheles moucheti; assembly: GCF_943734755.1. Taxonomy (NCBI): domain Eukaryota; kingdom Metazoa; phylum Arthropoda; class Insecta; order Diptera; family Culicidae; genus Anopheles; species Anopheles moucheti. The sequence goes on along the minus strand of NW_026453603.1, from coordinate 29,669 downwards.
GATGCTTCCTCATCGCCGCCTTCACTGCGGCGTTGGGTATGCCGTCCAACCCTGGCGCCTTCGAGGGAGCCATCCGCTCGGCCAGCGACAGGATCTCCGCGACCGTGACCGGCCTCAGAGCCTCGTGTGAGGCAGCACACGCTTCGATGTCTGGCCACTCAAATGCTGGATGCTCCGGAAACAGCGCGTCGACGATCGGGTCGAGTACGGCTCGGTCCGTTTCCGGTGGCGCCCTGCTGCGCAGTTTCGCTCGCACCACTTTGTACCCGAGTCCGAACACCTCGGCTTCCACGCAGTCGATGAGCTCTTGAAGGCTGCTTTCTTTGCTGCTCTTTATTTCAGCCTTTAGCAGACGGCGGCAATCTTGCAGCCTGGCAGATGTCGCTGCACGCTCCGACAGTTGGGCTCGGCAATGGGCAGCCTCCGCTGCTTCGCACTCCTCCCTCAGGCGCTCAATCTCCGGAGACCACCAGTACATCTGGGGCTTGCGGTGGAAAGTGGCCCCATGCACTCTCTCCATGGTCTCATCGCACGCCTGAGTGAGTCCGCCGATCAGCCCCTCCGGTGTATCGACCTGTTCGAAGTGGCCGTGTGTGAGGGCGATGTCGAAGCACCTCCTGTCGAATTGCGCCGTCTTCCACCGGGTCCCGGCGTGTCTGGCTGTCCCATCGCTGGTTGCTGTCCGGCTTCGCTGCTGCTGACCTCGTCGCGTGGAACGTTGCCCCGGAACGTCCACCTGAAACTCGACGTAGGCGTGATCGCTACCGGAAAATCGACTCAGCACTCGCCATGAGTCCGGCCTCGCGATGGTTGGGCTAGCGAATGTAACATCGATCACGCTTTCTCGCGCCGCCCCGTTGCCCTTGAACGTGGGCACGTTGCCACGGTTGAGCGTCTGCAGCGACAGCTGCTCCGCCACGCTCAGGAGATCCTGCCCCTTCTGGGTAGTGCGCGCGCTCCCCCATTCCTCGTTCCACGCATTAAAGTCGCCGGCCAGGACGGATGTTGTGTGTCCGACGAGCGACATTTCCACCGCACCGAGGAAGCTCTCGAATTCCGCGGGACCGCTGCTGGGGGACACGTAACAGCTGGCGAACGTGACTCCCGCTATGGTGGCCACCACTAGTCGCGGGGCGACGCTCCCCCACAAACGCTGGATTGGATAGGCGCCCGTTGCGATGATCGCCACGCCCTGCTCCACATCAACGGCCCACCGCGGATCGTCACGAGGCGGCCGATACAGCTCGCAGGCGAGCACCACCTGAACCTCGAGCTCGCGAGCCGTCTGCAACATCAGGTCTTGTGCTGCCTGACATCGCCCGAGGTTCACCTGCAGCACTCTCAGCGCCGGCACGTCGGGTGTCCCACCCGATGCGGTCCCCCGCAGGCGGCACAGCAGACCTCCGCCGTGCAGCTCTTCGCCTGATGGTCCGGCTTCCCGCAGCGAATGCAGCAAGCCGAGCGATCCGTCTCGCTCTTGCACGCCGCCCGGATGTGCCCCGTCTCCAGGCACCTGAAGCAGCGTTGCTGACGCGCCTGCGGCTGCGTCGCTTGCTCGATCAGGCAAGACGTGAACTTTACCTTCACGTTCTCGCCCACCAGCTTCTCCGCTACCCCAACCGGAACCCGAACTATCGCCACCTTCGTGCTGTCCCACGCAGATCGCAGACGGACCGAGGTCTCCTCCACGGTAACATGGCACAGGTTGGTCAGTGCCATCGCCACATCGACCTCCTTCGCTAAAGGGTCGATCGCTGCAATTTTGATTTCCGTCGTCGGCGTCACCAGTCGAGCTGAGGCCGACAGCTCCGTTTTTTCGCAGACCTCCTTTATGGTCTGCAGGACTCCTGCAGCGTCCGCGCCTTCGTTCAGCTCCATCACCAACCTGGAGCGTGTGGTGCGTCGTCCTACACCGAGGGCCTCCTGGTGCTTCTCCATTTCTGGAGCCGCTCGCACCGCCTGGTATACCTCCAGCCAGGTTTGCCCCTCGCCTGGGGCGATTTCTACTGCGTCCGGCTTCGCCTTACGCTGCCGCTGGCGCTGTCCTCCTCGTTGTGCTGCAGGCTGGCTGCGCCGAGCCTGTTGTCCCTGCTGTTGCTGGGGCTGCTGTCTTGATGGCCCAGCGAACGCCTGTCGCTGAACCTCCGCCCGTCGTTGCGGTAGTTCCGGCCACTGCTGCTGCTGCTGCTGCTGCTGCTGCTGCTGCTGCTGCTGCTGCCGGCTCGTTGTTTGGCGTGCTGGTTTGCGACGCACCACCTCGGACCAAGAGCCGCCTTCCTGGTCCGGAAGTGGAGCTGCCGTTGCCATCGCCGCTCCTTGCTGGTGCTGCTGCTGCCTCCATTGCTGCTGCTGCTGCTGCTGCTGCTGCTGCTGCTGCTGCTGCTGCTGCTGCTGCTGCTGCTGCTGCCGCCCTGAACGCTGGCCACCACCGTAGCCTAGCGTCTGCGCCAGCAGTTCTTGGAGGCTGGCGCGCTCCTCCTTCAGCTCGTGGCGCAGACGCTCGTTTTCCTCACGAGCCACCGTCTCACGCATGCGGGCTTCCTCCCTGACCAGCTTCGTCTCCTGCCTGGCCTGTTCTGCCATCGCCTCCATCTGCTGCCGGAGCATCGTTATCTCCTGCTGCAGACCGGCGATCGTTGCTCGCAGCTGTTCATTGGACAGCGACGAATCGTTCAGGAGCTGTCGGAGCTCCGCCATGTCCGAGATCCCCTGCTTCGTTGCCGTCGCCGAGGCTCGCGTAAGGATGACTTTCGGCTCAACAGCCGAAAGGGACCGCCCCACCCTTTCGTCGGTGGACTCCGACCTGAGTCGCGTGGTGCGAGTTGTCGCCATTACTGACGCCTTACTTCAACTCTCCCTTGCGGGAGGACGCTAATAGCGGGCCACGGAGAGGTTTTGAGGCCTGGTGAAGTGAGGGCAGATGGTAGGAGGACGAGTGGGTGCGCGTTTAACTCGTCTTGTCAAGCCGCTTCTTTTGATACCGCACTTTGTGGGGTGGCGATAAAATTTTCCGCGGAAAATCGCGAAAAACCGCTTCCTGGGTGGTTTTTCCGCTCTAGGGGGGAGGGGGTGGGTGGTATGGTGGTGGGGGGGTATTTTCCCGACTCCCCTCTTGAAAACTCGTCGTTTGATACCCCGCACGACGGTATCAGGGCGAAAATTTTCTTCTTCGGAAAAACGCTTTTCCGCCCGTATCTCTCTGGATGTTGCGAAAATCACTTTTCCGGCGATGGTTTCCGATGAAATAATTCACCCCGCAACTTTCTTCCAAACACCCGGGAGCTCTACCTCCGCTCCTTGGCCGGGAAAATCGCCAAAAACCGCTTCCTGGGTGGTTTTTCCGCCCTAGGGGGGTGGGAGTGGGTGGTATGGTGGTGGGGGGGTATTTTCCCGACTCCTCTCTTGAAAACTCGTCGTTTGATACCCCGCACGACGGTATCAGGGCGAAAATTTTCTTCTTCGGAAAAACGCTTTTCCGCCCGTATCTCTCTGGATGTTGCGAAAATCGCTTTTCCGGCGATGGTTTTCGATGTGAAAATTCACCCCGCAACTTTCTTCCAAACACCCGGGAGCTCTACCTCCGCTCCTTGGCCGGGAAAATCGCCAAAAACCGCTTCCTGGGTGGTTTTTCCGCCCTAGGGTGGTGGGAGTGGGTGGTATGGTAGTGGGGGGGTATTTTCCCGACTCCTCTCTTGAAAACTCGTCGTTTGATACCCCGCACGACGGTATCAGGGCGAAAATTTTCTTCTTCGGAAAAACGCTTTTCCGCCCGTATCTCTCTGGATGTTGCGAAAATCGCTTTTCCGGCGATGGTTTTGGAAGTGATAATTCACCCCGCAACTTTCTTCCAAACACCCGGGAGCTCTACCTCCGCTCCTTGGCCGGGAAAATCGCGGAAAACCACTTTTCGCGGGGGTTTTCCTGGGCTGGGTGGGGGGTGGGTGGTGCTAGGGGGGGGAAACCGCGTTTCCCCCACTCCTCTTTCCGAGACGCGTCGTTAGACACCCCACACGATGGTATCGGGCCGAAAATCTCACACACACAAATTTCACACACACACAAAGAGCGGTGAAATTTCGTCCGGGAGTGCCCCTCCGGGAGCGCTAGCGCTCCAGCAGGGGGGTGATTCGTCCGGAAGTTTTTTTCCTCGCTCTTTTTCACACACACGCCGCCATTTTCGACGAGCACGTGGTTTTCTTTGTTCGCTAATAACTCACTGAGTTTTCGTCCGATTGACACGAAATTTTCAACACTTATTCTTTACTGCAGAGCGCAACTTTTAAAATACCTTCCAGCCGGATCGGTTCGCAATGTTCGGAGTTATACAGGTGTGAAATTTCACCACAAAAACACCTGCCGTTCCGCGAACTCCATCAATTCGACCAATGTTTCTTCACCAAAAGGTGTGGCCTGGTGAGGCCCACAAAGTGTCACTATCACTTTTTCAATAAGTTCACTCTTTCGCACAATATATCACAAAAACCGTTCTTTCTAATAGCGCCCACAAGGGGGGGCATGGGGCCACCAAATTCGCAGGGGGGGTTCCGGAGGGTACCTCCAACTTTACTGCAAACTTTCGCACTGGTCCAACGCAAATTGCGGCACTTTTGCTCTGAATCACGGAGGAGCGTGGATTTGCGTCTGCTCTCTCTGGAGGCTCGCACCAGACTACACAGGGATAACTGGCTTGTGGCCGCCAAGCGTTCATAGCGACGTGGCTTTTTGATCCTTCGATGTCGGCTCTTCCTATCATTGTGAAGCAAAATTCACCAAGCGTAGGATTGTTCACCCTTTCAAGGGAACGTGAGCTGGGTTTAGACCGTCGTGAGACAGGTTAGTTTTACCCTACTGGTGTGTGCTGTTTGCCGCTATCTTAACGGAATTCCTGTGCAGTACGAGAGGAACCACAGGTACGGACCACTGGCTCAATACTAGTTCGACCGGACTTTGGTATGACGCTACGTCCGCTGGATTATGCCTGAACGCCTCTAAGGTCGTATCCAATCCGAGCTGATAGCGCTTCTCAAACCCATTAGGTGATCGGAAGCTAGCGGGCTTAACAACCCTCCGAGATCCGTCGGTGCTGCCCCGCGCACACTGACGTCTCATCCCCGCTATAGCACTAGACTGAGCCGCAACGGGCGGGAGCACGCTGCACGTGGAAGTACCTTACCACAGGGAACCCTGGTGGCTGTGTTTCCGTCGACCGTGGATACAACTAGTTTCGACACCTTCGACCGCCCGCAAACGACGGGACTACAGGCTGGGAGCTGCGAGTTGTAGAGATGCGTTCGCATCGATCCTCTCAGGCGACCCATGCTTGCTGGTGCTCGCGTTCACTTTGGGAATGGAGTGTTCGCGAGAGTGATTGTTGTGTTGTGTGTGTACAGTTGGTGCTTGCGTGCACTCCCATAGTGGAGTGTTCGCGAGCTTAAAACGCTAAGTCCCGATTAATACTCTCCTCGCAACATTATGTGCGTGGCTCCACGCCAAGTGGGATTAGCGGTGCGAAACGCGATTGGTAAAGTCGATGGTGATGTGCGTACCAACAGGCGATTTGTTAAGTCAAATGCGAACTGTGGTGCAACAGGCAATGTGTGTTTATTATCAGGTGTTGTTGGAAGTCAATACGATTTGACTTTCAAAAATTTTTCTAAGTCCCGATTTTTTTTCTCGTCGAGTAACTACAATGCACTATTTCTATCGCAGCGGACTTGCGGTTCATGGCCTAAATGATCGCGAACGAACACGTATTCGCAAAAAAATTTTTGTATGAAAAAGTCACCACTCGGGTACCTCCATACAAAAGTACCAAGTTCGGGTCGAGTGGTCGATGGACGTCGAAGGTGAAAATTTTTCATCATCGAAAATTTTTTCCAAAGTTGAAGCAAATGGGCCCTAGAGTATGAAAAGTGAAACCACGGATCGATTTGAGAAATAAAAATTTTTGTATGAAAAAGTCACCACTCGGGTACCTCCATACAAAAGTACCAAGTTCGGGTCGAGTGGTCGATGGACGTCGAAGGTGAAAATTTTTCATCATCGAAAATTTTTTCCAAAGTTGAAGCAATTGGGCCCTAGAGTATGAAAAGTGAAACCACGGATCGATTTGAGAAATAAAAATTTTTGTATGAAAAAGTCACCACTTGGGTACCTCCATACAAAAGTACCAAGTTCGGGTCGAGTGGTCGATGGACGTCGAAGGTGAAAATTTTTCATCATCGAAAATTTTTTCCAAAGTTGAAGCAAATGGGCCCTAGAGTATGAAAAGTGAAACCACGGATCGATTTGAGAAATAAAAATTTTTTGTATGGGAGGGCCCCTGCTAGAACATTTTTCCCAAGTGCGACCATTTTACCCGGTGAGTCAAAAAAAAAATTTTTTTTCACCGTGACTCAAAACATCAATTTTAGACTCCCCTGAGTATGAAAAGTGAAACGAAAATCATTTTTGAGAAGAAAAAATTTTTGTATGGGAGGGCCCCTGCTAGAACATATTTCCCAAGTGCGTCGATTTTGGGTCGCCGACACAAGCTCGGGTCAAAAAAATTTTTTTTTCACGGTGACTCAAAACATCAATTTTAGACTCCCCTGAGTATGAAAAGTGAAACGAAAATCATTTTTGAGAAGAAAAAATTTTTGTATGGGAGGGCCCCTGCTAGAACATATTTCCCAAGTGCGTCGATTTTGGGTCGCCGACACAAGCTCGGGTCAAAAAAATTTTTTTTTCTCGGTGACTCAAAACATCAATTTTAGACTCCCCTGAGTATGAAAAGTGAAACGAAAATCATTTTTGAGAAGAAAAAATTTTTGTATGGGAGGGCCCCTGCTAGAACATTTTTCCCAAGTGCGTCGATTTTTGGGTCGCCGACACAAGCTCGGGTCAAAAAAATTTTTTTTTCTCGGTGACTCAAAACATCAATTTTAGACTCCCCTGAGTATGAAAAGTGAAACGAAAATCATTTTTGAGAAGAAAAAATTTTTGTATGGGAGGGCCCCTGCTAGAACATTTTTCCCAAGTGCGTCGATTTTGGGTCGCCGACACAAGCTCGGGTCAAAAAAATTTTTTTTTCTCGGTGACTCAAAACAGACTCAAAACATCAATTTTAGACTCCCCTGAGTATGAAAAAGTGAAACGAAAATCATTTTTGAGAAGGAAAAAATTTTTGTATGGGAGGGCCCCTGCTAGAACATTTTTCCCAAGTGCCGTCGATTTTGGGTCGGCCGACACAAGCTCGGGTCAAAAAAATTTTTTTTTTTCTCGGTGACTCAAAACATCAATTTTAGACTCCCCTGAGTATGAAAAGTGAAACGAAAATCATTTTTGAGAAGAAAAAATTTTTGTATGGGAGGGCCCCTGCTAGAACATTTTTCCCAAGTGCGACCATTTTACCCAGTGAGTCAAAAAAAAATTTTTTTCACGGTGACTCAAAACTTCAATATTAGACTCCCTTGAGTATGAAAAGTGAAACGAAAATCATTTTTGAGAAGAAAAAATTTTTGTATGGGAGGGCCCCTGCTAGAACATTTTTACCAAGTGCGTCGATTTTGGGTCGCCGACACAAGCTCGGGTCAAAAAAATTTTTTTTTCTCGGTGACTCAAAACATCAATTTTAGACTCCCCTGAGTATGAAAAGTGAAACGAAAATCATTTTTGAGAAGAAAAAATTTTTGTATGGGAGGGCCCCTGCTAGAACATTTTTCCCAAGTGCGTCGATTTTTGGGTCGCCGACACAAGCTCGGGTCAAAAAAATTTTTTTTTCTCGGTGACTCAAAACATCAATTTTAGACTCCCCTGAGTATGAAAAGTGAAACGAAAATCATTTTTGAGAAGAAAAAATTTTTGTATGGGAGGGCCCCTGCTAGAACATATTTCCCAAGTGCGTCGATTTTGGGTCGCCGACACAAGCTCGGGTCAAAAAAATTTTTTTTTCACGGTGACTCAAAACATCAATTTTAGACTCCCCTGAGTATGAAAAGTGAAACGAAAATCATTTTTGAGAAGAAAAAATTTTTGTATGGGAGGGCCCCTGCTAGAACATATTTCCCAAGTGCGTCGATTTTGGGTCGCCGACACAAGCTCGGGTCAAAAAAATTTTTTTTTCACGGTGACTCAAAACATCAATTTTAGACTCCCCTGAGTATGAAAAGTGAAACGAAAATCATTTTTGAGAAGAAAAAATTTTTGTATGGGAGGGCCCCTGCTAGAACATTTTTCCCAAGTGAGTCGATTTTTGGGTCGCGACACAAGCTCGGGTCAAAAAAAATTTTTTTTTCATGGTGACTCAAAACATCAATTTTAGACTCCCCTGAGTATGAAAAGTGAAACGAAAATCATTTTTGAGAAGAAAAAAATTTGTATGGGAGGGCCCCTGCTAGAACATTTTTCCCAAGTAAATTCGATTTTACCCGGTGAGTCAAAAAATTTTGAAAAAAATATTTTGCCAAAATCGTGTTCATTGCCTATTATAAGGGACCAGGTCAGCTCACACGCATTTTTGGAGACCATATGGAAAGTGCGTCTGGGATTGCAGAAATTAAGTTTAGAGTGTTAAATGATGGTTTCGCAATCCCGAAAGGCTCAAAATCCACCCTAAGGTCCCCTGGGTGAAATGTGGTTTCCAAGGTGTGAGCGCTATCGGTGATAGAGTTGGAATGTGATTTCCAGAGCGCAGGGCGACTGGGCTTAGAGCGAAAATCATAGACAAGGGTAAGTATTGGACTGAACGACTCGAAGCAAACGAAAATCATAGACAAGGGTAATGGACTGAACGACTCGAAGCAAACGAAAACCACACACAAGAGTAATGGACTGAACGAATCGAAGCAAACGAAAATCACATACAAGAGTAATGGACTGAACGAATCGAAGCAAACGAAAAACCACAGACAAGAGTAATGGAGTGAACGAATCGAAGCAAACGAAAACCAAAGACAAGAGTAATAGAGTGAACGAATCGAAGCAAACGAAAACCATGAACACAGGGATAACTGAGAACGAACCTACCTATCAGAGCATGTGAAAGCATGGACAAGAGTACTGAAAATCGGACCAAACCTCTAGAAGCACACGAAAATCATGGACAAGAGTACTCAAAAACACGGACCAAACCTATGGAAGCACACGAAAACCATGAACACAGGGATAACTGAGAACGAACCTACCTATCAGAGCATGTGAAAGCATGGACAAGAGTACTGAAAATCGGACCAAACCTCTAGAAGCACACGAAAATCATGGACAAGAGTACTCAAAAACACGGACCAAACCTATGGAAGCACACGAAAACCATGAACACAGGGATAACTGAGAACGAACCTACCTATCAGAGCATGTGAAAGCATGGACAAGAGTACTGAAAATCGGACCAAACCTCTAGAAGCACACGAAAATCATGGACAAGAGTACTCAAAAACACGGACCAAACCTATGGAAGCACACGAAAACCATGAACACAGGGATAACTGAGAACGAACCTACCTATCAGAGCATGTGAAAGCATGGACAAGAGTACTGAAAATCGGACCAAACCTCTAGAAGCACACGAGAATCATGGACAAGAGTACTCAAAAACACGGACCACACCTCTCGAAGCACACGAAAACCATGAACACAGGGATAACTGAAAACGAACCGAACCTCTCGTAGCAAACGAAAAACATGGACAAA
>NW_026453602.1:20000-22500 GCF_943734755.1 Anopheles moucheti | reverse complement strand
TGAAGCAATTGGGCCCTAGAGTATGAAAAGTGAAACCACGGATCGATATGAGAAATAAAAATTTTTGTATGAAAAAGTCACCACTCGGGTACCTCCATACAAAAGTACCAAGTTCGGGTCGAGTGGTCGATGGACGTCGAAGGCGAAAATTTTTCATCATCGAAAATTTTTTCCAAAGTTGAAGCAATTGGGCCTAGAGTATGAAAAGTGAAACCACGGATCGATTTGAGAAATAAAAATTTTTTGTATGGGGAGGGCCCCTGCTAGAACATTTTTACAAGTGCGACCATTTTTACCCGTGAGTCAAAAAAAAAAATTTTTTTCACGGTGACTCAAAACTTCAATATTAGACTCCCCTGAGTATGAAAAAGTGAAAACGAAAATCATTTTTGAGAAGAAAAAATTTTGTATGGGAGGGCCCCTGCTAGAACATATTTCCCAAGTGCGTCGATTTTTTGGGTCGCCCGACACAAAGCTCGGGTCAAAAAAATTTTTTTTTTCTCGGTGACTCAAAACATCAATTTTAGACTCCCCTGAGTATGAAAAGTGAAACGAAAATCATTTTTGAGAAGAAAAAATTTTTGTATGGGAGGGCCCCTGCTAGAACATTTTTACCAAGTGCGACCATTTTACCCGGTGAGTCAAAAAAAAATTTTTGTATGGGAGGGGCCCCTGCTAGAACATTTTTCCCCAAGTGCGTCGATTTTGGGTCGCCGACACAAGCTCGGGTCAAAAAAATTTTTTTTTCACGGTGACTCAAAAACATCAATTTTAGACTCCCCTGAGTATGAAAGTGAAACGAAAATCATTTTTGAGAAGAAAAAATTTTTGTATGGGAGGGCCCCCTGCTAGAACATTTTTCCCAAGTGCGTCGATTTTGGGTCGCCGACACACAAGCTCGGGTCAAAAAAAATTTTTTTTTCTCGGTGGACTCAAAACATCAATTTTTAGACTCCCCTGAGTATGACAAAGTGAAAACGAAAATCATTTTTGAGAAGAAAAATTTTTGTATGGGAGGGCCCCTGCTAGAACATTTTTCCCAAGTGCGTCGATTTTGGGTCGCCGACACAAGCTCGGGTCAAAAAAATTTTTTTTTCTCGGTGACTCAAAACATCAATTTTAGACTCCCCCTGAGTATGAAAAGTGAAACGAAAATCATTTTTGAGAAGAAAAAATTTTTGTATGGGAGGGCCCCTGCTAGAACATTTTTCCCAAGTGCGTCGATTTTGGGGTCGCCGACACAAGCTCGGGTCAAAAAAATTTTTTTTCTCGGTGACTCAAAACATCAATTTTAGACTCCCCTGAGTATGAAAGTGAAACGAAAAATCATTTTTTGAGAAGAAAAAATTTTTGTATGGGAGGGCCCCTGCTAGAACATTTTTCCCAAGTGCGTCGATTTTGGGTCGCCGACACAAAGCTCGGGTCAAAAAAATTTTTTTTTCTCGGTGACTCAAAACATCAATTTTAGACTCCCCTGAGTATGAAAAGTGAAACGAAAATCATTTTTGAGAAGAAAAAATTTTTGTATGGGAGGGCCCCTGCTAGAACATTTTTCCCAAGTGCGTCGATTTTGGGTCGCCGACACAAGCTCGGGTCAAAAAAATTTTTTTTTCTCGGTGACTCAAAACATCAATTTTAGACTCCCCTGAGTATGAAAAGTGAAACGAAAATCATTTTTGAGAAGAAAAAATTTTTGTATGGGAGGGCCCCTGCTAGAACATTTTTCCCAAGTGCGTCGATTTTGGGTCGCCGACACAAGCTCGGGTCAAAAAAATTTTTTTTTCTCGGTGACTCAAAACATCAATTTTAGACTCCCCTGAGTATGAAAAGTGAAACGAAAATCATTTTTGAGAAGAAAAAATTTTTGTATGGGAGGGCCCCTGCTAGAACATTTTTCCCAAGTGCGTCGATTTTGGGTCGCCGACACAAGCTCGGGTCAAAAAAATTTTTTTTTCACGGTGACTCAAAACATCAATTTTAGACTCCCCTGAGTATGAAAAGTGAAACGAAAATCATTTTTGAGAAGAAAAAAATTTGTATGGGAGGGCCCCTGCTAGAACATTTTTCCCAAGTAAATTCGATTTTACCCGGTGAGTCAAAAAATTTTGAAAAAAATATTTTGCCAAAATCGTGTTCATTGCCTATTATAAGGGACCAGGTCAGCTCACACGCATTTTTGGAGACCATATGGAAAGTGCGTCTGGGATTGCGGAAATTAAGTTTAGAGTGTTAAATGATGGTTTCGCAATCCCGAAAGGCTCAAAATCCACCCTAAGGTTCCCCGGGTGAAATGTGGTTTCCAAGGTGTGAGCACTATCGGTGATAGAGTTGGAATGTGATTTTCAGAGCGCAGGGCGACTGGGCTAGAGCGAAAATCATAGACAAAGGTAAGTATTGGACTGAACGACTCGAAGCAAACGAAAATCATAGACAAGGGTAATGGACTGAACGACTCGAAGCAAACGAAAATCACATACAAGAGTAATGGACTGAACGAATC
>NW_026453602.1:10000-12500 GCF_943734755.1 Anopheles moucheti | reverse complement strand
CAAGTGGCGAAGATCCGCCGCGCCCAAAATGGGCATATGCTGATCGAACTGAAGCGGGGTGAATCCGCCCATGCAGTAGCGCCTGCCCTAGCGGAGGCGCTCAAGGATAAGGCCAAGATTCGGCCTCTAGCTCCCACCAAGATGGTGGAGCTACGCGATCTGGATGAGATCGCGACGGTGGAGGAGATCGTCGATGCTCTGAAGGAGCAGACAAAGATCTCCATTGATGATAGTTCTATCCGTCTCCGCAAGGGGCGGGAAGCTGGCACCCAAACAGCTTCATTAAAGTTGGGTGTCTTAGAGGCGGAAACACTTCTCAAAACTGGGAAGCTTAAAGTGGGATGGAGCATCTGCCACATCCGTCCGGCGCGACGTTCGGCAAGATGCTTCAAGTGTTGGTGCACGGGGCATCTAAGTTATGCCTGCACCAAGGAAGACCGCAGTAAGCTCTGCATGAACTGCGGTCAGGAGGGCCACAAGCGGAGTGATTGCTCCAACCCGATGGCCTGTTTGGACTGCGCAGGGAGCATGGCGACCAAGCACACTACGGCTAGTGCCGAGTGTCCAAAACGCCATGTAGTCCACCGAAAACGATATGGTTAGAGTTCTTCAGCACAACCAAAATCATTGTGTGGCCTCGTTCCACTTAATGTGGCAAACGACGGCCGAAGAACTGATAGATGTGGTGCTAGTGGCAGATCCGGCGAGAGGCTACTCGCATAATAACAACATCACGTATTGTACGGATCAATCTGCCGCTATCGTAATAACGGGAAGTTATCCGGTCCAGCGTGTGATAACAACAACACACAAGGGTTTGGTGGCAGTCGTCATCGACGACATTACATTCTGTTGCTGTTATGCCCCACCCAGCTGGTCGGAAGAGGAGTTCGCTATGCTCTTGGACAACCTGGTACTGTCTGTGACAGGAGCCAGGAAGATCGTGATAGGAGGCGATTTCAACGCATGGTCTTCATGCTGGGGCAGTGACATGAGAAAACGGGGAGAACCCCAGAAGCGGCGAGGTGAGCAGCTCCTCACAGCGCTCGCTTGTCTGGATGTTGCCGTCTTAAATGACGGGCAAGTACCAACATTCCAGACTCCGAGCAAATCGTCGTTTGTGGACGTTACCATCGTCAGTACAGAGTTTGCGCAGAGTGCACGGTGGAAAGTGCTTGATACGCACATGCAAAGTGATCATCGTGCGTTGGTGTATCAGATTGGTTACGCAGGGACCACTGGACACCACAACCCCATTGCCACTATGGGGTTCGCTATCAAATATTTTCACGCCGACATCTTCAAAGAGGCGTTGGCCCTCTATCTAGACCGTCATGACGTGCTAGATGATGTGTCATTGATGGATGCACTCAACAGTGCATGCGAAGCGGTTATGCCAAGGAAAACGTATACCATAAGGGGAAAGCGAAACCAGTCCTTCTGGTGGACGGAGGAAATTGGAGACCTTCGTAAGGCCTGTCTACGAGCGAGTCGGCAAGCGCAGCGATCCTTCAAATCGCCTCTTTATCGTCAGCGCTTGGTCGAATATAAAATCGCTAGGCGCAAACTTAACAAGGCCATCAAGGACAGCAAACGCAGTCTGTTCCAAGGCCTAGTGGAGCAGGCGGACTTAGTTCCGTTTGGTCCGGCGTACCAGATCCTTATGAGGATCTTGAGGGGCAACAAAACCCCTGTCGAGAGAGATCCGGTGCGGTTAAAACTGATGGTGGATCACCTTTTTCCATCTCACGCACCAATTGAATGGCCACCTTACGAGCCGGAGACCACCACGCCTCCGGTCCCTGTGAGCATTAGCGAGATAATTGAGATTGCTCAGAGACTGCAGCCAAAGAAAGCGCCCGGGCCTGACGGCATTCCTAACGTCGCGCTGGCTGTAGCCATGAAGACCTACCCGGAGATCTTCAGAGAAGCTTACCAGAAAGCGTTTGATGAGGGGAAATTCCCTGATCAATGGAAGCAACAGAGGTTGGTCCTCATACCTAAGCCGGGAAAGCCACCCGAGGACTTAGGATCGAGTCGGCCAATATTATTGATCGACGGGCCGGGTAAGGGCTTAGAAAGATGTGCCCTAAACCGACTTAACCAGCACGTGGAATCTACCGGGGCACTGTCGGATAGACAGTTTGGCTTCCGGAAGGGTAGATCGACGGTGGATGCGATCCTCAGCGTAGTCGCCATAGCGGAAAAGGCACGGTCAAAGAACCGATATAGCAACCGCTATTGTGCGATTATCACGCTTGATGTGAGGAACGCATTCAATAATGCAAGTTGGCTCGCCATAGCAGCAGCACTAAGAGAAATTAAGGTGCCTAAGTACCTCTATGATCTAATAGGGGATTACTTCCAAGGACGTGTGCTGTCCTACGACACCCGGGAGGGAACAGTATCGCGCAGAATAACAGCGGGTGTACCGCAAGGGTCGGTTCTGGGCCCGACCCTTTGGAACATAATGTACAATGGCGTCCTGTCGCTCCCTCTT
>NW_026453602.1:2500-5000 GCF_943734755.1 Anopheles moucheti | reverse complement strand
TGAAGCAAATGGGCCCTAGAGTATGAAAAGTGAAACCACGGATCGATTTGAGAAATAAAAATTTTTTGTATGGGAGGGCCCCTGCTAGAACATTTTTCCCAAGTGCGACCATTTTACCCAGTGAGTCAAAAAAAAATTTTTTTCACGGTGACTCAAAACTTCAATATTAGACTCCCCTGAGTATGAAAAGTGAAACGAAAATCATTTTTGAGAAGAAAAAATTTTTGTATGGGAGGGCCCCTGCTAGAACATTTTTACCAAGTGCGACCATTTTACCCGGTGAGTCAAAAAAAAATTTTTGTATGGGAGGGCCCCTGCTAGAACATTTTTCCCAAGTGCGTCGATTTTGGGTCGCCGACACAAGCTCGGGTCAAAAAAATTTTTTTTTCACGGTGACTCAAAACATCAATTTTAGACTCCCCTGAGTATGAAAAGTGAAACGAAAATCATTTTTGAGAAGAAAAAATTTTTGTATGGGAGGGCCCCTGCTAGAACATTTTTCCCAAGTGCGTCGATTTTGGGTCGCCGACACAAGCTCGGGTCAAAAAAATTATTTTTTCACGGTGACTCAAAACATCAATTTTAGACTCCCCTGAGTATGAAAAGTGAAACGAAAATCATTTTTGAGAAGAAAAAATTTTTGTATGGGAGGGCCCCTGCTAGAACATTTTTCCCAAGTGCGTCGATTTTGGGTCGCCGACACAAGCTCGGGTCAAAAAAATTTTTTTTTCTCGGTGACTCAAAACATCAATTTTAGACTCCCCTGAGTATGAAAAGTGAAACGAAAATCATTTTTGAGAAGAAAAAATTTTTGTATGGGAGGGCCCCTGCTAGAACATTTTTCCCAAGTGCGTCGATTTTGGGTCGCCGACACAAGCTCGGGTCAAAAAAATTTTTTTTTCTCGGTGACTCAAAACATCAATTTTAGACTCCCCTGAGTATGAAAAGTGAAACGAAAATCATTTTTGAGAAGAAAAAATTTTTGTATGGGAGGGCCCCTGCTAGAACATTTTTCCCAAGTGCGTCGATTTTGGGTCGCCGACACAAGCTCGGGTCAAAAAATTTTTTTTTTCTCGGTGACTCAAAACATCAATTTTAGACTCCCCTGAGTATGAAAAGTGAAACGAAAATCATTTTTGAGAAGAAAAAATTTTTGTATGGGAGGGCCCCTGCTAGAACATTTTTCCCAAGTGCGTCGATTTTGGGTCGCCGACACAAGCTCGGGTCAAAAAATTTTTTTTTTCTCGGTGACTCAAAACATCAATTTTAGACTCCCCTGAGTATGAAAAGTGAAACGAAAATCATTTTTGAGAAGAAAAAATTTTTGTATGGGAGGGCCCCTGCTAGAACATTTTTCCCAAGTGCGTCGATTTTGGGTCGCCGACACAAGCTCGGGTCAAAAAAATTTTTTTTTCACGGTGACTCAAAACATCAATTTTAGACTCCCCTGAGTATGAAAAGTGAAACGAAAATCATTTTTGAGAAGAAAAAAATTTGTATGGGAGGGCCCCTGCTAGAACATTTTTCCCAAGTAAATTCGATTTTACCCGGTGAGTCAAAAAATTTTGAAAAAAATATTTTGCCAAAATCGTGTTCATTGCCTATTATAAGGGACCAGGTCAGCTCACACGCATTTTTGGAGACCATATGGAAAGTGCGTCTGGGATTGCGGAAATTAAGTTTAGAGTGTTAAATGATGGTTTCGCAATCCCGAAAGGCTCAAAATCCACCCTAAGGTTCCCCGGGTGAAATGTGGTTTCCAAGGTGTGAGCACTATCGGTGATAGAGTTGGAATGTGATTTCCAGAGCGCAGGGCGACTGGGCTAGAGCGAAAATCATAGACAAAGGTAAGTATTGGACTGAACGACTCGAAGCAAACGAAAATCATAGACAAGGGTAATGGACTGAACGACTCGAAGCAAACGAAAATCACATACAAGAGTAATGGACTGAACGAATCGAAGCAAACGAAAACCGCAAACAAGGGTAATGGACTGAACGAATCGAAGCAAACGAAAACCACAGACAAGAGTAATGGAGTGAACGAATCGAAGCAAACGAAAACCAAAGACAAGAGTAATAAGAGTGAACGAATCGAAGCAAACGAAAACCACAGACAAGAGTAATAGAGTGAACGAATCGAAGCAAACGAAAGTCATGGACAAGAGTACTGAAAATCGGACCAAACCTCTAGAAGTACACGAAAATCATGGACAAGAGTACTCAAAAACACGGACCAAACCTATGGAAGCACACGAAAACCATGAACACAGGGATAACTGAGAACGAACCTACCTATCAGAGCATGTGAAAGCATGGACAAGAGTACTGAAAATCGGACCAAACCTCTAGAAGCACACGAAAATCATGGACAAGAGTACTCAAAAACACGGACCAAACCTATGGAAGCACACGAAAACCATGAACACAGGGATAACTGAGAACGAACCTACCTATCAGAGCATGTGAAAGCATGGACAAGAGTACTGAAAATCGGACC
>NW_026453601.1:17500-20000 GCF_943734755.1 Anopheles moucheti | reverse complement strand
GTGCGTGGCTCCACGCCAAGTGGGATTAGCGGTGCGAAACGCGATTGGTAAAGTCGATGGTGATGTGCGTACCAACAGGCGATTTGTTAAGTCAAATGCGATCTGTGGTGCAACAGGCAATGTGTGTTTATTATCAGGTGTTGTTGGAAGTCAATACGATTTGACTTTCAAAAATTTTTCTAAGTCCCGATTTTTTTTCTCGTCGAGTAACTACAATGCACTATTTCTATCGCAGCGGACTTGCGGTTCATGGCCTTAATGATCGCGAACGAACACGTATTCGCAAAAAAATTTTTGTATGAAAAAGTCACCACTTGGGTACCTCCATACAAAAGTACCAAGTTCGGGTCGAGTGGTCGATGGACGTCGAAGGTGAAAATTTTTCATCATCGAAAATTTTTTCCAAAGTTGAAGCAAATGGGCCCTAGAGTATGAAAAGTGAAACCACGGATCGATATGAGAAATAAAAATTTTTGTATGAAAAAGTCACTACTCGGGTACCTCCATACAAAAGTACCAAGTTCGGGTCGAGTGGTCGATGGACGTCGAAGGTGAAAATTTTTCATCATCGAAAATTTTTTCCAAAGTTGAAGCAATTGGGCCCTAGAGTATGAAAAGTGAAACCACGGATCGATATGAGAAATAAAAATTTTTGTATGAAAAAGTCACTACTCGGGTACCTCCATACAAAAGTACCAAGTTCGGGTCGAGTGGTCGATGGACGTCGAAGGCGAAAATTTTTCATCATCGAAAATTTTTTCCAAAGTTGAAGCAAATGGGCCCTAGAGTATGAAAAGTGAAACCACGGATCGATTTGAGAAATAAAAATTTTTGTATGAGAAAGTCACCACTTGGGTACCTCCATACAAAAGTACCAAGTTCGGGTCGAGTGGTCGATGGACGTCGAAGGTGAAAATTTTTCATCATCGAAAATTTTTTCCAAAGTTGAAGCAAATGGGCCCTAGAGTATGAAAAGTGAAACCACGGATCGATTTGAGAAATTAAAATTTTTTGTATGGGAGGGCCCCTGCTAGAACATTTTTCCCAAGTGCGACCATTTTACCCAGTGAGTCAAAAAAAAATTTTTTTCACGGTGACTCAAAACTTCAATATTAGACTTCCCTGAGTATGAAAAGTGAAACGAAAATCATTTTTGAAAAGAAAAAAATTTTGTATGGGAGGGCCCCTGCTAGAACATTTTTACCAAGTGCGACCATTTTACCCGGTGAGTCAAAAAAAAATTTTTGTATGGGAGGGCCCCTGCTAGAACATTTTTCCCAAGTGCGTCGATTTTGGGTCGCCGACACAAGCTCGGGTCAAAAAAATTTTTTTTTCACGGTGACTCAAAACATCAATTTTAGACTCCCCTGAGTATGAAAAGTGAAACGAAAATCATTTTTGAGAAGAAAAAATTTTTGTATGGGAGGGCCCCTGCTAGAACATATTTCCCAAGTGCGTCGATTTTGGGTCGCCGACACAAGCTCGGGTCAAAAAAATTTTTTTTTCACGGTGACTCAAAACATCAATTTTAGACTCCCCTGAGTATGAAAAGTGAAACGAAAATCATTTTTGAGAAGAAAAAAATTTTGTATGGGAGGGCCCCTGCTAGAACATTTTTCCCAAGTGCGTCGATTTTGGGTCGCCGACACAAGCTCGGGTCAAAAAAATTTTTTTTTCACGGTGACTCAAAACATCAATTTTAGACTCCCCTGAGTATGAAAAGTGAAACGAAAATCATTTTTGAGAAGAAAAAATTTTTGTATGGGAGGGCCCCTGCTAGAACATATTTCCCAAGTGCGTCGATTTTGGGTCGCCGACACAAGCTCGGGTCAAAAAATTTTTTTTTTCACGGTGACTCAAAACATCAATTTTAGACTCCCCTGAGTATGAAAAGTGAAACGAAAATCATTTTTGAGAAGAAAAAATTTTTGTATGGGAGGGCCCCTGCTAGAACATTTTTCCCAAGTGCGTCGATTTTTGGGTCGCCGACACAAGCTCGGGTCAAAAAAATTTTTTTTTCTCGGTGACTCAAAACATCAATTTTAGACTCCCCTGAGTATGAAAAGTGAAACGAAAATCATTTTTGAGAAGAAAAAATTTTTGTATGGGAGGGCCCCTGCTAGAACATTTTTCCCAAGTGAGTCGATTTTTGGGTCGCGACACAAGCTCGGGTCAAAAAAAATTTTTTTTTCATGGTGACTCAAAACATCAATTTTAGACTCCCCTGAGTATGAAAAGTGAAACGAAAATCATTTTTGAGAAGAAAAAAATTTGTATGGGAGGGCCCCTGCTAGAACATTTTTCCCAAGTAAATTCGATTTTACCCGGTGAGTCAAAAAATTTTGAAAAAAATATTTTTCCAAAATCGTGTTCATTGCCTATTATAAGGGACCAGGTCAGCTCACACGCATTTTTGGAGACCATATGGAAAGTGCGTCTGGGATTGCGGAAATTAAGTTTAGAGTGTTAAATGATGGTTTCGCAATCCCGAAAGGCTCAA
>NW_026453601.1:0-7500 GCF_943734755.1 Anopheles moucheti | reverse complement strand
TTCGCCGGGCCATATCACATATGGCACTCCAATTTTCCCGGCTGTTCAGCAGGAACGACTGGAGACTGTCCGGTGATACGATGGCCACATCGCCCTCGCCCAGCACCTCCGTCCGCACGTCAGCAAAGCGCGGGCAGTAGAAGAACGCGTGCTCAGCCGACTCGACGACACCCGGGCACCGCACGCAGTCCGGCGAGGGGGTGAATCTCTGCACATGCAGGTATTCATGGAAGAAGCCGTGGCCCGAGAGAACTTGGGAGAGATGAAAGGTCATCTCCCCAAACCGACGGTTCTTCCACCCCTCGATGTCCGGGATCACCCGGTGTGTCCACGCCGTGAACCGGCTCGCCGGTGCCAACGCGTCCCACTCCTCCTGCCACTGACGCAGTGTGGCCGCGCGCTCCTCCACTCGCAGTTGACTCAATGGCGCGCCGGTGGTTTGATGCTGATGGTAGCATCGAGCGTCCTCCCGGATCTGCAGGCAGATCGGGATGACGCTAGCCAGGACCGTGGCGACCTCATATCTCACCGATATGAAGGTCCTGGCTACCGGCCTTGCATACTGCGCCTGCACGTTCTGCAGCATCCGCCTGCATCGCCTGACGTTGGTGGCCTCATGCCACACCGGGGCAGCATACCGGAGCGTTGAATCCACCACCGAGGACAGCAGCCGCCGCTTCGCTCCTTTAGGGCCCCCGTGGTTCTGCATCAGTCGGGAGATCCCCTTCGCCGCACGGAGTGCCTTCGCCGTGGCGTACTCAACGTGCGGGGTCCACAGCAGATGCTCGTGCAAAACCACGCCCAGGTACTTGAGGCTCTGCGTTGGCAGCCGCTGTATCCCCTCGATGGAGACCGAGGGCTGCGCATAGCCCCGCCGCATTGTGGACACCATGATGATCTCCGTCTTAGCCGGAGCAAGATGCAGGTGACGCTCTGCCATCCACGTGCCAATCATCTGGATCGCCAGCTGCGCA
Organism: Anopheles moucheti; assembly: GCF_943734755.1. Taxonomy (NCBI): domain Eukaryota; kingdom Metazoa; phylum Arthropoda; class Insecta; order Diptera; family Culicidae; genus Anopheles; species Anopheles moucheti. Next base: position 6,526 of record NW_026453601.1, on the reverse strand, counting down.
AGATCAGCCGCTTCCTGCGGCGTCGTGCCGCCCGCCAGCACCACCAGGTCGTCCGCGAACCCAATCGCCTCCACGCCGTCTGGGAACGCCAGCCGCAGGACTCCGTCGTACATTGTGTTCCACAATGTGGGACCGACAATGGAGCCCTGCGGTACGCCAGCCGACACCTTCCTGCGCACCGGTCCTTCACTGGTCTCGTAGACCAGCTCGCGCTCGGAGAAGTAGCTGCGCAAAATTCTCCTCAACGCTGCAGGAACGCGTTTCTCCTCCAGAGCCGTGGCGATCGCCCTCCAGCTCGCCGTGTTAAAAGCGTTCTGGACATCCAGTGCTGCCACCACCAGACACCGTGGATCGCGTCCGTTCGTCCGGTACAGGGATAACTGGCTTGTGGCCGCCAAGCGTTCATAGCGACGTGGCTTTTTGATCCTTCGATGTCGGCTCTTCCTATCATTGTGAAGCAAAATTCACCAAGCGTAGGATTGTTCACCCTTTCAAGGGAACGTGAGCTGGGTTTAGACCGTCGTGAGACAGGTTAGTTTTACCCTACTGGTGTGTGCTGTTTGCCGCTATCTTAACGGAATTCCTGTGCAGTACGAGAGGAACCACAGGTACGGACCACTGGCTCAATACTAGTTCGACCGGACTTTGGTATGACGCTACGTCCGCTGGATTATGCCTGAACGCCTCTAAGGTCGTATCCAATCCGAGCTGATAGCGCTTCTCAAACCCATTAGGTGATCGGAAGCTAGCGGGCTTAACAACCCTCCGAGATCCGTCGGTGCTGCCCCGCGCACACTGACGTCTCATCCCCGCTATAGCACTAGACTGAGCCGCAACGGGCGGGAGCACGCTGCACGTGGAAGTACCTTACCACAGGGAACCCTGGTGGCTGTGTTTCCGTCGACCGTGGATACAACTAGTTTCGACACCTTCGACCGCCCGCAAACGACGGGACTACAGGCTGGGAGCTGCGAGTTGTAGAGATGCGTTCGCATCGATCCTCTCAGGCGACCCATGCTTGCTGGTGCTCGCGTTCACTTTGGGAATGGAGTGTTCGCGAGAGTGATTGTTGTGTTGTGTGTGTACAGTTGGTGCTTGCGTGCACTCCCATAGTGGAGTGTTCGCGAGCTTAAAACGCTAAGTCCCGATTAATACTCTCCTCGCAACATTATGTGCGTGGCTCCACGCCAAGTGGGATTAGCGGTGCGAAACGCGATTGGTAAAGTCGATGGTGATGTGCGTACCAACAGGCGATTTGTTAAGTCAAATGCGATCTGTGGTGCAACAGGCAATGTGTGTTTATTATCAGGTGTTGTTGGAAGTCAATACGATTTGACTTTCAAAAATTTTTCTAAGTCCCGATTTTTTTTCTCGTCGAGTAACTACAATGCACTATTTCTATCGCAGCGGACTTGCGGTTCATGGCCTTAATGATCGCGAACGAACACGTATTCGCAAAAAAATTTTTGTATGAAAAAGTCACCACTTGGGTACCTCCATACAAAAGTACCAAGTTCGGGTCGAGTGGTCGATGGACGTCGAAGGTGAAAATTTTTCATCATCGAAAATTTTTTCCAAAGTTGAAGCAAATGGGCCCTAGAGTATGAAAAGTGAAACCACGGATCGATATGAGAAATAAAAATTTTTGTATGAAAAAGTCACTACTCGGGTACCTCCATACAAAAGTACCAAGTTCGGGTCGAGTGGTCGATGGACGTCGAAGGTGAAAATTTTTCATCATCGAAAATTTTTTCCAAAGTTGAAGCAATTGGGCCCTAGAGTATGAAAAGTGAAACCACGGATCGATATGAGAAATAAAAATTTTTGTATGAAAAAGTCACTACTCGGGTACCTCCATACAAAAGTACCAAGTTCGGGTCGAGTGGTCGATGGACGTCGAAGGCGAAAATTTTTCATCATCGAAAATTTTTTCCAAAGTTGAAGCAAATGGGCCCTAGAGTATGAAAAGTGAAACCACGGATCGATTTGAGAAATAAAAATTTTTGTATGAGAAAGTCACCACTTGGGTACCTCCATACAAAAGTACCAAGTTCGGGTCGAGTGGTCGATGGACGTCGAAGGTGAAAATTTTTCATCATCGAAAATTTTTTCCAAAGTTGAAGCAAATGGGCCCTAGAGTATGAAAAGTGAAACCACGGATCGATTTGAGAAATTAAAATTTTTTGTATGGGAGGGCCCCTGCTAGAACATTTTTCCCAAGTGCGACCATTTTACCCAGTGAGTCAAAAAAAAATTTTTTTCACGGTGACTCAAAACTTCAATATTAGACTTCCCTGAGTATGAAAAGTGAAACGAAAATCATTTTTGAAAAGAAAAAAATTTTGTATGGGAGGGCCCCTGCTAGAACATTTTTACCAAGTGCGACCATTTTACCCGGTGAGTCAAAAAAAAATTTTTGTATGGGAGGGCCCCTGCTAGAACATTTTTCCCAAGTGCGTCGATTTTGGGTCGCCGACACAAGCTCGGGTCAAAAAAATTTTTTTTTCACGGTGACTCAAAACATCAATTTTAGACTCCCCTGAGTATGAAAAGTGAAACGAAAATCATTTTTGAGAAGAAAAAATTTTTGTATGGGAGGGCCCCTGCTAGAACATATTTCCCAAGTGCGTCGATTTTGGGTCGCCGACACAAGCTCGGGTCAAAAAAATTTTTTTTTCACGGTGACTCAAAACATCAATTTTAGACTCCCCTGAGTATGAAAAGTGAAACGAAAATCATTTTTGAGAAGAAAAAAATTTTGTATGGGAGGGCCCCTGCTAGAACATTTTTCCCAAGTGCGTCGATTTTGGGTCGCCGACACAAGCTCGGGTCAAAAAAATTTTTTTTTCACGGTGACTCAAAACATCAATTTTAGACTCCCCTGAGTATGAAAAGTGAAACGAAAATCATTTTTGAGAAGAAAAAATTTTTGTATGGGAGGGCCCCTGCTAGAACATATTTCCCAAGTGCGTCGATTTTGGGTCGCCGACACAAGCTCGGGTCAAAAAATTTTTTTTTTCACGGTGACTCAAAACATCAATTTTAGACTCCCCTGAGTATGAAAAGTGAAACGAAAATCATTTTTGAGAAGAAAAAATTTTTGTATGGGAGGGCCCCTGCTAGAACATTTTTCCCAAGTGCGTCGATTTTTGGGTCGCCGACACAAGCTCGGGTCAAAAAAATTTTTTTTTCTCGGTGACTCAAAACATCAATTTTAGACTCCCCTGAGTATGAAAAGTGAAACGAAAATCATTTTTGAGAAGAAAAAATTTTTGTATGGGAGGGCCCCTGCTAGAACATTTTTCCCAAGTGAGTCGATTTTTGGGTCGCGACACAAGCTCGGGTCAAAAAAAATTTTTTTTTCATGGTGACTCAAAACATCAATTTTAGACTCCCCTGAGTATGAAAAGTGAAACGAAAATCATTTTTGAGAAGAAAAAAATTTGTATGGGAGGGCCCCTGCTAGAACATTTTTCCCAAGTAAATTCGATTTTACCCGGTGAGTCAAAAAATTTTGAAAAAAATATTTTTCCAAAATCGTGTTCATTGCCTATTATAAGGGACCAGGTCAGCTCACACGCATTTTTGGAGACCATATGGAAAGTGCGTCTGGGATTGCGGAAATTAAGTTTAGAGTGTTAAATGATGGTTTCGCAATCCCGAAAGGCTCAAAATCCACCCTAAGGTTCCCCGGGTGAAATGTGGTTTCCAAGGTGTGAGCGCTATCGGTGATAGAGTTGGAATGTGATTTCCAGAGCGCAGGGCGACTGGGCTAGAGCGAAAATCATAGACAAGGGTAAGTATTGGACTGAACGACTCGAAGCAAACGAAAATCATAGACAAGGGTAATGGACTGAACGACTCGAAGCAAACGAAAACCACACACAAGAGTAATGGACTGAACAAATCGAAGCAAACGAAAATCACATACAAGAGTAATGGACTGAACGAATCGAAGCAAACGAAAACCACAGACAAGAGTAATAGAGTGAACGAATCGAAGCAAACGAAAGTCATGGACAAGAGTACTGAAAATCGGACCAAACCTCTCGAAGCACACGAAAACCATGAACACAGGGATAACTGAGAACGAACCTACCTATCAGAGCATGTGAAAGCATGGACAAGAGTACTGAAAATCGGACCAAACCTCTAGAAGCACACGAAAATCATGGACAAGAGTACTCAAAAACACGGACCAAACCTGTCGAAGCACACGAAAACCATGAACACAGGGATAACTGAAAACTGACTGTGAACCTATCAGAGCATGTGAAAGCATGGACAAGAGTACTGAAAATCGGACCAAACCTCAAGAAGCACACGAAAATCATGGACAAGAGTACTCAATAACACGGACCAAACCTGTCGAAGCACACGAAAACCATGAACACAGGGATAACTGAAAACTGACTGTGAACCTATCAGAGCATGTGAAAGCATGGACAAGAGTACTGAAAATCGGACCAAACCTCAAGAAGCACACGAAAATCATGGACAAGAGTACTCAAAAACACGGACCAAACCTGTCGAAGCACACGAAAACCATGAACACAGGGATAACTGAAAACTGACTGTGAACCTATCAGAGCATGTGAAAGCATGGACAAGAGTACTGAAAATCGGACCAAACCTCAAGAAGCACACGAAAATCATGGACAAGAGTACTCAAAAACACGGACCAAACCTGTCGAAGCACACGAAAACCATGAACACAGGGATAACTGAAAACGAACCGAACCTCTCGTAGCAAACGAAAAACATGGACAAAATATTCGAAACGAACCGAAGCTCGATGCGAAAAACATGGGAAAGCAAGCCCGTAAGTCGCACTATCAAGCCCATAAGTCGCACTATCAAGCCCATAAGTCGCACTATCAAGCTCGTTAGTCGCACTATCAAGCCCATAGGTCGCACTATCAAGCCCGTTGGTCGCACTATCAAAGCCCGTTAGTCGCACTATCAGGCCCTTAAGTCGCACTATCAGGCCCGTAAGTCGCACCAAAAAGCCCGTAAATTGCCCTATCAAGCCCGTTAGTCGCACTATCAGGCCCATAAGTCGCACCAACAAGCCCGTCAATTACCCTATCAAGCCCATAAGTCGCACCAAAAAGCCCGTAAATTGCCCTATCAAGCCCATAAGTCGCACCAAAAAGCCCGTAATTCGCACCAAAAAGCCCGTAAATTGCCCTATCAAGCCCGTTAGTCGCACTATCAGGCCCGTAAGTCGCACCATCAAGCCCGTAAATTGCCCGATAAAGCCCGTAAATTGCCCGATCAAGAGCCAGCGCTGCATTGTTGGTTAATCCCGTCGATCGCGCCGGCTATTTCTCAGAAGGTTGTACGGACACCATACCCGGTGGCAAGTACCGCGAAGTTTATAACGCAACAGAACGTTCGCCAGTCGGACACAAGAATTGGAAAAGCTCGTTGTAGTGTACAGGAATCGAACCGAACCTCCTAGCGAGAATAGGGTCCCGTGAGCAATCGCGCGGACCTATGTGAAATGGTTTAGAGTGTGATGTGATGTGATACACGGTGGAAGCGGTGCATGGTGACATGCATCACTCAGAGAGATATGGAACCGGTGGTCTTCCAGTTGCTTAAGTGCTTCGGTTGGCTTATGGTTAAAGAGTGTGAATTCGATTCACCCCGGTATCGAACGTGTGTGGGATACTCACGCCGGTACGAGAGAGAATTCTGGTTGATCCTACCAGTAATATACGCTTGTCTCAAAGGTTAAGCCATGCATGTCTAAGTACGAACATCAATGAATGTGAAACCGCATAAGGCTCAGTATAACAGCTATAATTTACAAGATCATAAACCCAATGAGTTAGTTGGATAACTGTGGAAAAGCCAGAGCTAATACATGCAACATGCCGGGACTGGTACCCTCGCCGGGTGCTGGAACTGGTGCACTTATTAGTTAAACCAATCGCCTCCGGGCGGCTTGAGTTGAAGTCTGGATAAGCTCGCAGATCGTATGGTCGCTCGCCGACTGACGACAGATCTTTCAAATGTCTGCCCTATCAACTATTGATGGTAGTGTAGAGGACTACCATGGTTGCGACGGGTAACGGGGAATCAGGGTTCGATTCCGGAGAGGGAGCCTGAGAAATGGCTACCACATCCAAGGAAGGCAGCAGGCGCGTAAATTACCCAATCCCGGCACGGGGAGGTAGTGACGAGAAATAACAATATGGACCTCTCTAACGATGGTCCATAATTGGAATGAGTTGAGTATAAATCCTTCAACAAGGATCAAGTGGAGGGCAAGTCTGGTGCCAGCAGCCGCGGTAATTCCAGCTCCACTAGCGTATATTAAAGTTGTTGCGGTTAAAACGTTCGAAGTTGATTCCCCGTCCAGACTCGCGACCGCCGCGGGCGCCCGGTTACACGCCGGGACCGTCCGTGAGCGAGCTCGCGGCTGCGACTCACAATGGTGTGCCTGGGCGTTTACTCCGTGAACGGGTACCGGTTAACCGGTTCAGTCCGGCCCGGCCCCTCATGGTGCTCAGGGTAC
>NW_026453600.1:17500-20000 GCF_943734755.1 Anopheles moucheti | reverse complement strand
AATAGCCGGCGCGATCGACGGGATTAACCGACAATGCAGCGCTGGCTCTTGATCGGGCAATTTACGGGCTTTATCGGGCAATTTACGGGCTTTTTGGTGCGAATTACGGGCTTTTTGGTGCGACTTATGGGCTTGATAGGGCAATTTACGGGCTTTTTGGTGCGACTTATGGGCTTGATAGGGTAATTTACGGGCTTGTTGGTGCGACTTATGGGCCTGATAGTGCGACTAACGGGCTTGATAGGGCAATTTACGGGCTTTTTGGTGCGACTTACGGGCCTGATAGTGCGACTAACGGGCTTTGATAGTGCGACTAACGGGCTTTGATAGTGCGACCAACGGGCTTGATAGTGCGACTAACGGGCTTGATAGTGCGACTTATGGGCTTGATAGTGCGACTTATGGGCTTGATAGTGCGACTTACGGGCTTGCTTTTCCATGTTTTTCGCATCGAGCTTCGGTTCGTTTCGAATAATTTTGTCCATGTTTTTCGTTTGCTACGAGAGGTTCGGTTCGTTTTCAGTTATCCCTGTGTTCATGGTTTTCGTGAGCTTCGATAGGTTTGGTCCGTGTTTTTGAGTACTCTTGTCCATGATTTTCGTGTGCTTCTAGAGGTTTGGTCCGATTTTCAGTACTCTTGTCCATGCTTTCACATGCTCTGATAGGTAGGTTCGTTCTCAGTTATCCCTGTGTTCATGGTTTTCGTGAGCTTCGATAGGTTTGGTCCGTGTTTTTGAGTACTCTTGTCCATGATTTTCGTGTGCTTCTAGAGGTTTGGTCCGATTTTCAGTACTCTTGTCCATGCTTTCACATGCTCTGATAGGTAGGTTCGTTCTCAGTTATCCCTGTGTTCATGGTTTTCGTGAGCTTCGATAGGTTTGGTCCGTGTTTTTGAGTACTCTTGTCCATGATTTTCGTGTGCTTCTAGAGGTTTGGTCCGATTTTCAGTACTCTTGTCCATGCTTTCACATGCTCTGATAGGTAGGTTCGTTCTCAGTTATCCCTGTGTTCATGGTTTTCGTGTGCTTCGATTCGTTCACTCTATTACTCTTGTCTTTGGTTTTCGTTTGCTTCGATTCGTTCACTCCATTACTCTTGTCTGTGGTTTTTCGTTTGCTTCGATTCGTTCAGTCCATTACTCTTGTATGTGATTTTCGTTTGCTTCGATTCGTTCAGTCCATTACTCTTGTGTGTGGTTTTCGTTTGCTTCGATTCGTTCAGTCCATTACTCTTGTGTGTGGTTTTCGTTTGCTTCGAGTCGTTCAGTCCATTACCCTTGTCTATGATTTTCGTTTGCTTCGAGTCGTTCAGTCCAATACTTACCCTTGTCTATGATTTTCGCTCTAAGCCCAGTCGCCCTGCGCTCTGGAAATCACATTCCAACTCTATCACCGATAGCGCTCACACCTTGGAAACCACATTTCACCCAGGGGACCTTAGGGTGGATTTTGAGCCTTTCGGGATTGCGAAACCATCATTTAACACTCTAAACTTAATTTCCGCAATCCCAGACGCACTTTCCATATGGTCTCCAAAAATGCGTGTGAGCTGACCTGGTCCCTTATAATAGGCAATGAACACGATTTTGGCAAAATATTTTTTTCAAAATTTTTTGACTCACCGGGTAAAATCGAATTTACTTGGGAAAAATGTTCTAGCAGGGGCCCTCCCATACAAATTTTTTTCTTCTCAAAAATGATTTTCGTTTCACTTTTCATACTCAGGGGAGTCTAAAATTGATGTTTTGAGTCACCATGAAAAAAAAATTTTTTTTGACCCGAGCTTGTGTCGCGACCCAAAAATCGACTCACTTGGGAAAAATGTTCTAGCAGGGGCCCTCCCATACAAAAATTTTTTCTTCTCAAAAATGATTTTCGTTTCACTTTTCATACTCAGGGGAGTCTAAAATTGATGTTTTGAGTCACCGTGAAAAAAAAATTTTTTTGACCCGAGCTTGTGTCGGCGACCCAAAAATCGACGCACTTGGGAAATATGTTCTAGCAGGGGCCCTCCCATACAAAAATTTTTTCTTCTCAAAAATGATTTTCGTTTCACTTTTCATACTCAGGGGAGTCTAAAATTGATGTTTTGAGTCACCGTGAAAAAAAAATTTTTTTGACCCGAGCTTGTGTCGGCGACCCAAAAATCGACGCACTTGGGAAATATGTTCTAGCAGGGGCCCTCCCATACAAAAATTTTTTCTTCTCAAAAATGATTTTCGTTTCACTTTTCATACTCAGGGGAGTCTAAAATTGATGTTTTGAGTCACCGAGAAAAAAAAATTTTTTTGACCCGAGCTTGTGTCGGCGACCCAAAAATCGACGCACTTGGGAAATATGTTCTAGCAGGGGCCCTCCCATACAAAAATTTTTTCTTCTCAAAAATGATTTTCGTTTCACTTTTCATACTCAGGGGAGTCTAAAATTGATGTTTTGAGTCACCGTGAAAAAAAAATTTTTTTGACCCGAGCTTGTGTCGGCGACCCAAAATCGACGCACTT
>NW_026453600.1:0-5000 GCF_943734755.1 Anopheles moucheti | reverse complement strand
ATCGACGCACTTGGGAAAAATGTTCTAGCAGGGGCCCTCCCATACAAAAATTTTTTCTTCTCAAAAATGATTTTCGTTTCACTTTTCATACTCAGGGGAGTCTAAAATTGATGTTTTGAGTCACCGTGAAAAAAAAATTTTTTTGACCCGAGCTTGTGTCGGCGACCCAAAATCGACGCACTTGGGAAATATGTTCTAGCAGGGGCCCTCCCATACAAAAATTTTTTCTTCTCAAAAATGATTTTCGTTTCACTTTTCATACTCAGGGGAGTCTAAAATTGATGTTTTGAGTCACCGTGAAAAAAAAATTTTTTTGACCCGAGCTTGTGTCGGCGACCCAAAATCGACGCACTTGGGAAAAATGTTCTAGCAGGGGCCCTCCCATACAAAATTTTTTTCTTCTCAAAAATGATTTTCGTTTCACTTTTCATACTCAGGGGAGTCTAAAATTGATGTTTTGAGTCACCGAGAAAAAAAAATTTTTTTGACCCGAGCTTGTGTCGGCGACCCAAAATCGACGCACTTGGGAAAAATGTTCTAGCAGGGGCCCTCCCATACAAAAATTTTTTCTTCTCAAAAATGATTTTCGTTTCACTTTTCATACTCAGGGGAGTCTAAAATTGATGTTTTGAGTCACCGTGAAAAAAAAATTTTTTTGACCCGAGCTTGTGTCGGCGACCCAAAATCGACGCACTTGGGAAAAATGTTCTAGCAGGGGCCCTCCCATACAAAAATTTTTTCTTCTCAAAAATGATTTTCGTTTCACTTTTCATACTCAGGGGAGTCTAAAATTGATGTTTTGAGTCACCGTGAAAAAAAAATTTTTTTGACCCGAGCTTGTGTCGGCGACCCAAAATCGACGCACTTGGGAAAAATGTTCTAGCAGGGGCCCTCCCATACAAAAATTTTTTCTTCTCAAAAATGATTTTCGTTTCACTTTTCATACTCAGGGGAGTCTAAAATTGATGTTTTGAGTCACCGTGAAAAAAAAATTTTTTTGACCCGAGCTTGTGTCGGCGACCCAAAATCGACGCACTTGGGAAAAATGTTCTAGCAGGGGCCCTCCCATACAAAAATTTTTTCTTCTCAAAAATGATTTTCGTTTCACTTTTCATACTCAGGGGAGTCTAAAATTGATGTTTTGAGTCACCGTGAAAAAAAAATTTTTTTGACCCGAGCTTGTGTCGGCGACCCAAAATCGACGCACTTGGGAAAAATGTTCTAGCAGGGGCCCTCCCATACAAAAATTTTTTCTTCTCAAAAATGATTTTCGTTTCACTTTTCATACTCAGGGGAGTCTAAAATTGATGTTTTGAGTCACCGAGAAAAAAAAATTTTTTTGACCCGAGCTTGTGTCGGCGACCCAAAATCGACGCACTTGGGAAATATGTTCTAGCAGGGGCCCTCCCATACAAAAATTTTTTCTTCTCAAAAATGATTTTCGTTTCACTTTTCATACTCAGGGGAGTCTAAAATTGATGTTTTGAGTCACCGAGAAAAAAAAATTTTTTTGACCCGAGCTTGTGTCGGCGACCCAAAATCGACGCACTTGGGAAAAATGTTCTAGCAGGGGCCCTCCCATACAAAAATTTTTTCTTCTCAAAAATGATTTTCGTTTCACTTTTCATACTCAGGGGAGTCTAAAATTGATGTTTTGAGTCACCGTGAAAAAAAAATTTTTTTGACCCGAGCTTGTGTCGGCGACCCAAAATCGACGCACTTGGGAAATATGTTCTAGCAGGGGCCCTCCCATACAAAAATTTTTTCTTCTCAAAAATGATTTTCGTTTCACTTTTCATACTCAGGGGAGTCTAAAATTGATGTTTTGAGTCACCGTGAAAAAAAAATTTTTTTGACCCGAGCTTGTGTCGGCGACCCAAAATCGACGCACTTGGGAAAAATGTTCTAGCAGGGGCCCTCCCATACAAAATTTTTTTCTTCTCAAAAATGATTTTCGTTTCACTTTTCATACTCAGGGGAGTCTAAAATTGATGTTTTGAGTCACCGTGAAAAAAAAATTTTTTTGACCCGAGCTTGTGTCGGCGACCCAAAATCGACGCACTTGGGAAAAATGTTCTAGCAGGGGCCCTCCCATACAAAAATTTTTTCTTCTCAAAAATGATTTTCGTTTCACTTTTCATACTCATGGGAGTCTAAAATTGATGTTTTGAGTCACCGTGAAAAAAAAATTTTTTTGACCCGAGCTTGTGTCGGCGACCCAAAATCGACGCACTTGGGAAAAATGTTCTAGCAGGGGCCCTCCCATACAAAAATTTTTTCTTCTCAAAAATGATTTTCGTTTCACTTTTCATACTCAGGGGAGTCTAAAATTGATGTTTTGAGTCACCGAGAAAAAAAAATTTTTTTGACCCGAGCTTGTGTCGGCGACCCAAAATCGACGCACTTGGGAAAAATGTTCTAGCAGGGGCCCTCCCATACAAAAATTTTTTCTTCTCAAAAATGATTTTCGTTTCACTTTTCATACTCAGGGGAGTCTAAAATTGATGTTTTGAGTCACCGAGAAAAAAAAATTTTTTTGACCCGAGCTTGTGTCGGCGACCCAAAATCGACGCACTTGGGAAAAATGTTCTAGCAGGGGCCCTCCCATACAAAAATTTTTTCTTCTCAAAAATGATTTTCGTTTCACTTTTCATACTCAGGGGAGTCTAAAATTGATGTTTTGAGTCACCGTGAAAAAAAAATTTTTTTGACCCGAGCTTGTGTCGGCGACCCAAAATCGACGCACTTGGGAAATATGTTCTAGCAGGGGCCCTCCCATACAAAAATTTTTTCTTCTCAAAAATGATTTTCGTTTCACTTTTCATACTCAGGGGAGTCTAAAATTGATGTTTTGAGTCACCGTGAAAAAAAAATTTTTTTGACCCGAGCTTGTGTCGGCGACCCAAAATCGACGCACTTGGGAAAAATGTTCTAGCAGGGGCCCTCCCATACAAAATTTTTTTCTTCTCAAAAATGATTTTCGTTTCACTTTTCATACTCAGGGGAGTCTAAAATTGATGTTTTGAGTCACCGTGAAAAAAAAATTTTTTTGACCCGAGCTTGTGTCGGCGACCCAAAATCGACGCACTTGGGAAAAATGTTCTAGCAGGGGCCCTCCCATACAAAAATTTTTTCTTCTCAAAAATGATTTTCGTTTCACTTTTCATACTCATGGGAGTCTAAAATTGATGTTTTGAGTCACCGTGAAAAAAAAATTTTTTTGACCCGAGCTTGTGTCGGCGACCCAAAATCGACGCACTTGGGAAAAATGTTCTAGCAGGGGCCCTCCCATACAAAAATTTTTTCTTCTCAAAAATGATTTTCGTTTCACTTTTCATACTCAGGGGAGTCTAAAATTGATGTTTTGAGTCACCGAGAAAAAAAAATTTTTTTGACCCGAGCTTGTGTCGGCGACCCAAAATCGACGCACTTGGGAAAAATGTTCTAGCAGGGGCCCTCCCATACAAAAATTTTTTCTTCTCAAAAATGATTTTCGTTTCACTTTTCATACTCAGGGGAGTCTAAAATTGATGTTTTGAGTCACCGAGAAAAAAAAATTTTTTTGACCCGAGCTTGTGTCGGCGACCCAAAATCGACGCACTTGGGAAAAATGTTCTAGCAGGGGCCCTCCCATACAAAAATTTTTTCTTCTCAAAAATGATTTTCGTTTCACTTTTCATACTCAGGGGAGTCTAAAATTGATGTTTTGAGTCACCGTGAAAAAAAAAATTTTTTTTGACTCACCGGGTAAAATGGTCGCACTTGGGAAAAATGTTCTACCAGGGGCCCTCCCATACAAAAAATTTTTATTTCTCAAATCGATCCGTGGTTTCACTTTTCATACTCTAGGGCCCATTTGCTTCAACTTTGGAAAAAATTTTCGATGATGAAAAATTTTCGCCTTCGACGTCCATCGACCACTCGACCCGAACTTGGTACTTTTGTATGGAGGTACCCGAGTGGTGACTTTTTCATACAAAAATTTTTATTTCTCAAATCGATCCGTGGTTTCACTTTTCATACTCTAGGGCCCATTTGCTTCAACTTTGGAAAAAATTTTCGATGATGAAAAATTTTCACCTTCGACGTCCATCGACCACTCGACCCGAACTTGGTACTTTTGTATGGAGGTACCCGAGTGGTGACTTTTTCATACAAAAATTTTTTTGCGAATACGTGTTCGTTCGCGATCATTTAGGCCATGAACAACAAGTCCGCTGCGATAGAAATAGTGCATTGTAGTTACTCGACGAGAAAAAAAATCGGGACTTAGAAAAATTTTTGAAAGTCAAATCGTATTGACTTCCAACAACACCTGATAATAAACACACATTGCCTGTTGCACCACAGATCGCATTTGACTTAACAAATCGCCTGTTGGTACGCACATCACCATCGACTTTACCAATCGCGTTTCGCACCGCTAATCCCACTTGGCGTGGAGCCACGCACATAATGTTGCGAGGAGAGTATTAATCGGGACTTAGCGTTTTAAGCTCGCGAACACTCCACTATGGGAGTGCACGCAAGCACCAACTGTACACACACAACACAACAATCACTCTCGCGAACACTCCATTCCCAAAGTGAACGCGAGCACCAGCAAGCATGGGTCGCCTGAGAGGATCGATGCGAACGCATCTCTACAACTCGCAGCTCCCAGCCTGTAGTCCCGTCGTTTGCGGGCGGTCGAAGGTGTCGAAACTAGTTGTATCCACGGTCGACGGAAACACAGCCACCAGGGTTCCCTGTGGTAAGGTACTTCCACGTGCAGCGTGCTCCCGCCCGTTGCGGCTCAGTCTAGTGCTATAGCGGGGATGAGACGTCAGTGTGCGCGGGGCAGCACCGACGGATCTCGGAGGGTTGTTAAGCCCGCTAGCTTCCGATCACCTAATGGGTTTGAGAAGCGCTATCAGCTCGGATTGGATACGACCTTAGAGGCGTTCAGGCATAATCCAGCGGACGTAGCGTCATACCAAAGTCCGGTCGAACTAGTATTT
>NW_026453599.1:0-26872 GCF_943734755.1 Anopheles moucheti | reverse complement strand
GAAACGCGATTGGTAAAGTCGATGGTGATGTGCGTACCAACAGGCGATTTGTTAAGTCAAATGCGATCTGTGGTGCAACAGGCAATGTGTGTTTATTATCAGGTGTTGTTGGAAGTCAATACGATTTGACTTTCAAAAATTTTTCTAAGTCCCGATTTTTTTTCTCGTCGAGTAACTACAATGCACTATTTCTATCGCAGCGGGACTTGTTGTTCATGGCCTTAATGATCGCGAACGAACACGTATTCGCAAAAAAATTTTTGTATGAAAAAGTCACCACTTGGGTACCTCCATACAAAAGTACCAAGTTCGGGTCGAGTGGTCGATGGACGTCGAAGGTGAAAATTTTTCATCATCGAAAATTTTTTCCAAAGTTGAAGCAAATGGGCCCTAGAGTATGAAAAGTGAAACCACGGATCGATTTGAGAAATAAAAATTTTTGTATGAAAAAGTCACCACTCGGGTACCTCCATACAAAAGTACCAAGTTCGGGGTCGAGTGGTCGATGGACGTCGAAGGTGAAAATTTTTCATCATCGAAAATTTTTTCCAAAGTTGAAGCAAATGGGCCCTAGAGTATGAAAAGTGAAACCACGGATCGATTTGAGAAATAAAAATTTTTGTATGAAAAAGTCACCACTCGGGTACCTCCATACAAAAGTACCAAGTTCGGGTCGAGAGGTCGATGGACGTCGAAGGTGAAAATTTTTCATCATCGAAAATTTTTTCCAAAGTTGAAGCAAATGGGCCCTAGAGTATGAAAAGTGAAACCACGGATCGATTTGAGAAATAAAAATTTTTTGTATGGGAGGGCCCCTGCTAGAACATTTTTACCAAGTGCGACCATTTTACCCGGTGAGTCAAAAAAAAAATTTTTTTCACGGTGACTCAAAACTTCAATATTAGACTCCCCTGAGTAAGAAAAGTGAAACGAAAATCATTTTTGAGAAGAAAAAATTTTTGTATGGGAGGGCCCCTGCTAGAACATTTTTCCCAAGTGAGTCGATTTTTGGGTCGCGACACAAGCTCGGGTCAAAAAAAATTTTTTTTTCATGGTGACTCAAAACATCAATTTTAGACTCCCCTGAGTATGAAAAGTGAAACGAAAATCATTTTTGAGAAGAAAAAATTTTTGTATGGGAGGGCCCCTGCTAGAACATTTTTCCCAAGTGCGTCGATTTTGGGTCGCCGACACAAGCTCGGGTCAAAAAAATTTTTTTTTCTCGGTGACTCAAAACATCAATTTTAGACTCCCCTGAGTATGAAAAGTGAAACGAAAATCATTTTTGAGAAGCAAAAATTTTTGTATGGGAGGGCCCCTGCTAGAACATTTTTCCCAAGTGAGTCGATTTTTGGGTCGCGACACAAGCTCGGGTCAAAAAAAATTTTTTTTTCATGGTGACTCAAAACATCAATTTTAGACTCCCCTGAGTATGAAAAGTGAAACGAAAATCATTTTTGAGAAGAAAAAAATTTGTATGGGAGGGCCCCTGCTAGAACATTTTTCCCAAGTAAATTCGATTTTACCCGGTGAGTCAAAAAATTTTGATAAAAATATTTTTCCAAAATCGTGTTCATTGCCTATTATAAGGGACCAGGTCAGCTCACACGCATTTTTGGAGACCATATGGAAAGTGCGTCTGGGATTGCGGAAATTAAGTTTAGAGTGTTAAATGATGGTTTCGCAATCCCGAAAGGCTCAAAATCCACCCTAAGGTTCCCCGGGTGAAATGTGGTTTCCAAGGTGTGAGCACTATCGGTGATAGAGTTGGAATGTGATTTCCAGAGCGCAGGGCGACTGGGCTAGAGCGAAAATCATAGACAAAGGTAAGTATTGGACTGAACGACTCGAAGCAAACGAAAATCATAGACAAGGGTAATGGACTGAACGACTCGAAGCAAACGAAAATCACATACAAGAGTAATGGACTGAACGAATCGAAGCAAACGAAAACCGCAAACAAGGGTAATGGACTGAACGAATCGAAGCAAACGAAAACCACAGACAAGAGTAATGGAGTGAACGAATCGAAGCAAACGAAAACCATGAACACAGGGATAACTGAGAACGAACCTACCTATCAGAGCATGTGAAAGCATGGACAAGAGTACTGAAAATCGGACCAAACCTCTAGAAGCACACGAAAATCATGGACAAGAGTACTCAAAAACACGGACCAAACCTATGGAAGCACACGAAAACCATGAACACAGGGATAACTAAGAACGAACCTACCTATCAGAGCATGTGAAAGTCATGGACAAGAGTACTGAAAATCGGACCAAACCTCTAGAAGCACACGAAAATCATGGACAAGAGTACTCAAAAACACGGACCAAACCTATGGAAGCACACGAAAACCATGAACACAGGGATAACTGAGAACGAACCTACCTATCAGAGCATGTGAAAGCATGGACAAGAGTACTGAAAATCGGACCAAACCTCTAGAAGCACACGAAAATCATGGACAAGAGTACTCAAAAACACGGACCAAACCTATGGAAGCACACGAAAACCATGAACACAGGGATAACTGAGAACGAACCTACCTATCAGAGCATGTGAAAGCATGGACAAGAGTACTGAAAATCGGACCAAACCTCTAGAAGCACACGAAAATCATGGACAAGAGTACTCAAAAACACGGACCAAACCTATGGAAGCACACGAAAACCATGAACACAGGGATAACTGAGAACGAACCTACCTATCAGAGCATGTGAAAGCATGGACAAGAGTACTGAAAATCGGACCAAACCTCTAGAAGCACACGAAAATCATGGACAAGAGTACTCAAAAACACGGACCAAACCTATGGAAGCACACGAAAACCATGAACACAGGGATAACTGAGAACGAACCTACCTATCAGAGCATGTGAAAGCATGGACAAGAGTACTGAAAATCGGACCAAACCTCTAGAAGCACACGAAAATCATGGACAAGAGTACTCAAAAACACGGACCAAACCTATGGAAGCACACGAAAACCATGAACACAGGGATAACTGAGAACGAACCTACCTATCAGAGCATGTGAAAGCATGGACAAGAGTACTGAAAATCGGACCAAACCTCTAGAAGCACACGAAAATCATGGACAAGAGTACTCAAAAACACGGACCAAACCTATGGAAGCACACGAAAACCATGAACACAGGGATAACTGAAAACTGACTGTGAACCTATCAGAGCATGTGAAAGCATGGACAAGAGTACTGAAAATCGGACCAAACCTCAAGAAGCACACGAAAATCATGGACAAGAGTACTCAAAAACACGGACCAAACCTATGGAAGCACACGAAAACCATGAACACAGGGATAACTGAGAACGAACCTACCTATCAGAGCATGTGAAAGCATGGACAAGAGTACTGAAAATCGGACCAAACCTCAAGAAGCACACGAAAATCATGGACAAGAGTACTCAAAAACACGGACCAAACCTATGGAAGCACACGAAAACCATGAACACAGGGATAACTGAAAACTGACTGTGAACCTATCAGAGCATGTGAAAGCATGGACAAGAGTACTGAAAATCGGACCAAACCTCTAAAAGCACACGAAAATCATGGACACAGGGATAACTGAAAACTGACTGTGAACCTATCAGAGCATGTGAAAGCATGGACAAGAGTACTGAAAATCGGACCAAACCTCTAGAAGCACACGAAAATCATGGACAAGAGTACTCAAAAACACGGACCAAACCTATGGAAGCACACGAAAACCATGAACACAGGGATAACTGAAAACTGACTGTGAACCTATCAGAGCATGTGAAAGCATGGACAAGAGTACTGAAAATCGGACCAAACCTCAAGAAGCACACGAAAATCATGGACAAGAGTACTCAAAAACACGGACCAAACCTCTCGAAGCACACGAAAACCATGAACACAGGGATAACTGAAAACTGACTGTGAACCTATCAGAGCATGTGAAAGCATGGACAAGAGTACTGAAAATCGGACCAAACCTCTAGAAGCACACGAAAATCATGGACAAGAGTACTCAAAAACACGGACCAAACCTATGGAAGCACACGAAAACCATGAACACAGGGATAACTAAGAACGAACCTACCTATCAGAGCATGTGAAAGTCATGGACAAGAGTACTGAAAATCGGACCAAACCTCTAGAAGCACACGAAAATCATGGACAAGAGTACTCAAAAACACGGACCAAACCTATGGAAGCACACGAAAACCATGAACACAGGGATAACTGAAAACTGACTGTGAACCTATCAGAGCATGTGAAAGCATGGACAAGAGTACTGAAAATCGGACCAAACCTCTAGAAGCACACGAAAATCATGGACAAGAGTACTCAAAAACACGGACCAAACCTCTCGAAGCACACGAAAACCATGAACACAGGGATAACTGAAAACTGACTGTGAACCTATCAGAGCATGTGAAAGCATGGACAAGAGTACTGAAAATCGGACCAAACCTCAAGAAGCACACGAAAATCATGGACAAGAGTACTCAAAAACACGGACCAAACCTATGGAAGCACACGAAAACCATGAACACAGGGATAACTGAAAACTGACTGTGAACCTATCAGAGCATGTGAAAGCATGGACAAGAGTACTGAAAATCGGACCAAACCTCTAGAAGCACACGAAAGCCCGTTAGTCGCACTATCAAGCCCATAAGTCGCACCAAAAAGCCCGTAATTCGCACAAAAAAGCCCGTAAATTACCCTATCAAGCCCGTTAGTCGCACTATCAAGCTCGTAAGTCGCACCAAAAAGCCCGTAATTCGCACCAAAAAGCCCGTAAATTGCCCTATCAAGCCCATAAGTCGCACCAAAAAGCCCGTAAATTGCCCTATCAAGCCCGTTAGTCGCACTATCAGGCCCGTAAGTCGCACCATCAAGCCCGTAAATTGCCCGATAAAGCCCGTAAATTGCCCGATAAAACGCTAAGTCCCGATTAATGCTCTCCTCGCAACATTATGTGCGTGGCTCCACGCCAAGTGGGATTAGCGGTGCGAAACGCGATTGGTAAAGTCGATGGTGATGTGCGTACCAACAGGCGATTTGTTAAGTCAAATGCGATCTGTGGTGCAACAGGCAATGTGTGTTTATTATCAGGTGTTGTTGGAAGTCAATACGATTTGACTTTCAAAAATTTTTCTAAGTCCCGATTTTTTTTCTCGTCGAGTAACTACAATGCACTATTTCTATCGCAGCGGACTTGTTGTTCATGGCCTTAATGATCGCGAACGAACACGTATTCGCAAAAAAATTTTTGTATGAAAAAGTCACCACTTGGGTACCTCCATACAAAAGTACCAAGTTCGGGTCGAGTGGTCGATGGACGTCGAAGGTGAAAATTTTTCATCATCGAAAATTTTTTCCAAAGTTGAAGCAAATGGGCCCTAGAGTATGAAAAGTGAAACCACGGATCGATTTGAGAAATAAAAATTTTTGTATGAAAAAGTCACCACTCGGGTACCTCCATACAAAAGTACCAAGTTCGGGTCGAGTGGTCGATGGACGTCGAAGGTGAAAATTTTTCATCATCGAAAATTTTTTCCAAAGTTGAAGCAAATGGGCCCTAGAGTATGAAAAGTGAAACCACGGATCGATTTGAGAAATAAAAATTTTTGTATGAAAAAGTCACCACTCGGGTACCTCCATACAAAAGTACCAAGTTCGGGTCGAGAGGTCGATGGACGTCGAAGGTGAAAATTTTTCATCATCGAAAATTTTTTCCAAAGTTGAAGCAAATGGGCCCTAGAGTATGAAAAGTGAAACCACGGATCGATTTGAGAAATAAAAATTTTTTGTATGGGAGGGCCCCTGCTAGAACATTTTTACCAAGTGCGACCATTTTACCCGGTGAGTCAAAAAAAAAATTTTTTTCACGGTGACTCAAAACTTCAATATTAGACTCCCCTGAGTAAGAAAAGTGAAACGAAAATCATTTTAGAGAAGAAAAAATTTTTGTATGGGAGGGCCCCTGCTAGAACATTTTTCCCAAGTGAGTCGATTTTTGGGTCGCGACACAAGCTCGGGTCAAAAAAAATTTTTTTTTCATGGTGACTCAAAACATCAATTTTAGACTCCCCTGAGTATGAAAAGTGAAACGAAAATCATTTTTGAGAAGAAAAAATTTTTGTATGGGAGGGCCCCTGCTAGAACATTTTTCCCAAGTGAGTCGATTTTTGGGTCGCGACACAAGCTCGGGTCAAAAAAAATTTTTTTTTCATGGTGACTCAAAACATCAATTTTAGACTCCCCTGAGTATGAAAAGTGAAACGAAAATCATTTTTGAGAAGAAAAAATTTTTGTATGGGAGGGCCCCTGCTAGAACATTTTTCCCAAGTGCGTCGATTTTGGGTCGCCGACACAAGCTCGGGTCAAAAAAATTTTTTTTTCTCGGTGACTCAAAACATCAATTTTAGACTCCCCTGAGTATGAAAAGTGAAACGAAAATCATTTTTGAGAAGCAAAAATTTTTGTATGGGAGGGCCCCTGCTAGAACATTTTTCCCAAGTGAGTCGATTTTTGGGTCGCGACACAAGCTCGGGTCAAAAAAAATTTTTTTTTCATGGTGACTCAAAACATCAATTTTAGACTCCCCTGAGTATGAAAAGTGAAACGAAAATCATTTTTGAGAAGAAAAAAATTTGTATGGGAGGGCCCCTGCTAGAACATTTTTCCCAAGTAAATTCGATTTTACCCGGTGAGTCAAAAAATTTTGATAAAAATATTTTTCCAAAATCGTGTTCATTGCCTATTATAAGGGACCAGGTCAGCTCACACGCATTTTTGGAGACCATATGGAAAGTGCGTCTGGGATTGCGGAAATTAAGTTTAGAGTGTTAAATGATGGTTTCGCAATCCCGAAAGGCTCAAAATCCACCCTAAGGTTCCCCGGGTGAAATGTGGTTTCCAAGGTGTGAGCACTATCGGTGATAGAGTTGGAATGTGATTTCCAGAGCGCAGGGCGACTGGGCTAGAGCGAAAATCATAGACAAAGGTAAGTATTGGACTGAACGACTCGAAGCAAACGAAAATCATAGACAAGGGTAATGGACTGAACGACTCGAAGCAAACGAAAATCACATACAAGAGTAATGGACTGAACGAATCGAAGCAAACGAAAACCGCAAACAAGGGTAATGGACTGAACGAATCGAAGCAAACGAAAACCACAGACAAGAGTAATGGAGTGAACGAATCGAAGCAAACGAAAACCACGAACACAGGGATAACTGAGAACGAACCTACCTATCAGAGCATGTGAAAGCATGGACAAGAGTACTGAAAATCGGACCAAACCTCTAGAAGCACACGAAAATCATGGACAAGAGTACTCAAAAACACGGACCAAACCTATGGAAGCACACGAAAACCATGAACACAGGGATAACTAAGAACGAACCTACCTATCAGAGCATGTGAAAGTCATGGACAAGAGTACTGAAAATCGGACCAAACCTCTAGAAGCACACGAAAATCATGGACAAGAGTACTCAAAAACACGGACCAAACCTATGGAAGCACACGAAAACCATGAACACAGGGATAACTGAAAACTGACTGTGAACCTATCAGAGCATGTGAAAGCATGGACAAGAGTACTGAAAATCGGACCAAACCTCTAGAAGCACACGAAAATCATGGACAAGAGTACTCAAAAACACGGACCAAACCTCTCGAAGCACACGAAAACCATGAACACAGGGATAACTGAAAACTGACTGTGAACCTATCAGAGCATGTGAAAGCATGGACAAGAGTACTGAAAATCGGACCAAACCTCAAGAAGCACACGAAAATCATGGACAAGAGTACTCAAAAACACGGACCAAACCTATGGAAGCACACGAAAACCATGAACACAGGGATAACTGAAAACTGACTGTGAACCTATCAGAGCATGTGAAAGCATGGACAAGAGTACTGAAAATCGGACCAAACCTCTAGAAGCACACGAAAGCCCGTTAGTCGCACTATCAAGCCCATAAGTCGCACCAAAAAGCCCGTAATTCGCACAAAAAAGCCCGTAAATTACCCTATCAAGCCCGTTAGTCGCACTATCAAGCTCGTAAGTCGCACCAAAAAGCCCGTAATTCGCACCAAAAAGCCCGTAAATTGCCCTATCAAGCCCATAAGTCGCACCAAAAAGCCCGTAAATTGCCCTATCAAGCCCGTTAGTCGCACTATCAGGCCCGTAAGTCGCACCATCAAGCCCGTAAATTGCCCGATAAAGCCCGTAAATTGCCCGATAAAACGCTAAGTCCCGATTAATGCTCTCCTCGCAACATTATGTGCGTGGCTCCACGCCAAGTGGGATTAGCGGTGCGAAACGCGATTGGTAAAGTCGATGGTGATGTGCGTACCAACAGGCGATTTGTTAAGTCAAATGCGATCTGTGGTGCAACAGGCAATGTGTGTTTATTATCAGGTGTTGTTGGAAGTCAATACGATTTGACTTTCAAAAATTTTTCTAAGTCCCGATTTTTTTTCTCGTCGAGTAACTACAATGCACTATTTCTATCGCAGCGGACTTGTTGTTCATGGCCTTAATGATCGCGAACGAACACGTATTCGCAAAAAAATTTTTGTATGAAAAAGTCACCACTTGGGTACCTCCATACAAAAGTACCAAGTTCGGGTCGAGTGGTCGATGGACGTCGAAGGTGAAAATTTTTCATCATCGAAAATTTTTTCCAAAGTTGAAGCAAATGGGCCCTAGAGTATGAAAAGTGAAACCACGGATCGATTTGAGAAATAAAAATTTTTGTATGAAAAAGTCACCACTCGGGTACCTCCATACAAAAGTACCAAGTTCGGGTCGAGTGGTCGATGGACGTCGAAGGTGAAAATTTTTCATCATCGAAAATTTTTTCCAAAGTTGAAGCAAATGGGCCCTAGAGTATGAAAAGTGAAACCACGGATCGATTTGAGAAATAAAAATTTTTGTATGAAAAAGTCACCACTCGGGTACCTCCATACAAAAGTACCAAGTTCGGGTCGAGAGGTCGATGGACGTCGAAGGTGAAAATTTTTCATCATCGAAAATTTTTTCCAAAGTTGAAGCAAATGGGCCCTAGAGTATGAAAAGTGAAACCACGGATCGATTTGAGAAATAAAAATTTTTTGTATGGGAGGGCCCCTGCTAGAACATTTTTACCAAGTGCGACCATTTTACCCGGTGAGTCAAAAAAAAAATTTTTTTCACGGTGACTCAAAACTTCAATATTAGACTCCCCTGAGTAAGAAAAGTGAAACGAAAATCATTTTTGAGAAGAAAAAATTTTTGTATGGGAGGGCCCCTGCTAGAACATTTTTCCCAAGTGAGTCGATTTTTGGGTCGCGACACAAGCTCGGGTCAAAAAAAATTTTTTTTTCATGGTGACTCAAAACATCAATTTTAGACTCCCCTGAGTATGAAAAGTGAAACGAAAATCATTTTTGAGAAGAAAAAATTTTTGTATGGGAGGGCCCCTGCTAGAACATTTTTCCCAAGTGAGTCGATTTTTGGGTCGCGACACAAGCTCGGGTCAAAAAAAATTTTTTTTTCATGGTGACTCAAAACATCAATTTTAGACTCCCCTGAGTATGAAAAGTGAAACGAAAATCATTTTTGAGAAGAAAAAAATTTGTATGGGAGGGCCCCTGCTAGAACATTTTTCCCAAGTAAATTCGATTTTACCCGGTGAGTCAAAAAATTTTGATAAAAATATTTTTCCAAAATCGTGTTCATTGCCTATTATAAGGGACCAGGTCAGCTCACACGCATTTTTGGAGACCATATGGAAAGTGCGTCTGGGATTGCGGAAATTAAGTTTAGAGTGTTAAATGATGGTTTCGCAATCCCGAAAGGCTCAAAATCCACCCTAAGGTTCCCCGGGTGAAATGTGGTTTCCAAGGTGTGAGCACTATCGGTGATAGAGTTGGAATGTGATTTCCAGAGCGCAGGGCGACTGGGCTAGAGCGAAAATCATAGACAAAGGTAAGTATTGGACTGAACGACTCGAAGCAAACGAAAATCATAGACAAGGGTAATGGACTGAACGACTCGAAGCAAACGAAAATCACATACAAGAGTAATGGACTGAACGAATCGAAGCAAACGAAAACCGCAAACAAGGGTAATGGACTGAACGAATCGAAGCAAACGAAAACCACAGACAAGAGTAATGGAGTGAACGAATCGAAGCAAACGAAAACCATGAACACAGGGATAACTGAGAACGAACCTACCTATCAGAGCATGTGAAAGCATGGACAAGAGTACTGAAAATCGGACCAAACCTCTAGAAGCACACGAAAATCATGGACAAGAGTACTCAAAAACACGGACCAAACCTATGGAAGCACACGAAAACCATGAACACAGGGATAACTAAGAACGAACCTACCTATCAGAGCATGTGAAAGTCATGGACAAGAGTACTGAAAATCGGACCAAACCTCTAGAAGCACACGAAAATCATGGACAAGAGTACTCAAAAACACGGACCAAACCTATGGAAGCACACGAAAACCATGAACACAGGGATAACTGAGAACGAACCTACCTATCAGAGCATGTGAAAGCATGGACAAGAGTACTGAAAATCGGACCAAACCTCTAGAAGCACACGAAAATCATGGACAAGAGTACTCAAAAACACGGACCAAACCTATGGAAGCACACGAAAACCATGAACACAGGGATAACTGAGAACGAACCTACCTATCAGAGCATGTGAAAGCATGGACAAGAGTACTGAAAATCGGACCAAACCTCTAGAAGCACACGAAAATCATGGACAAGAGTACTCAAAAACACGGACCAAACCTATGGAAGCACACGAAAACCATGAACACAGGGATAACTGAGAACGAACCTACCTATCAGAGCATGTGAAAGCATGGACAAGAGTACTGAAAATCGGACCAAACCTCTAGAAGCACACGAAAATCATGGACAAGAGTACTCAAAAACACGGACCAAACCTATGGAAGCACACGAAAACCATGAACACAGGGATAACTGAGAACGAACCTACCTATCAGAGCATGTGAAAGCATGGACAAGAGTACTGAAAATCGGACCAAACCTCTAGAAGCACACGAAAATCATGGACAAGAGTACTCAAAAACACGGACCAAACCTATGGAAGCACACGAAAACCATGAACACAGGGATAACTGAGAACGAACCTACCTATCAGAGCATGTGAAAGCATGGACAAGAGTACTGAAAATCGGACCAAACCTCTAGAAGCACACGAAAATCATGGACAAGAGTACTCAAAAACACGGACCAAACCTATGGAAGCACACGAAAACCATGAACACAGGGATAACTGAAAACTGACTGTGAACCTATCAGAGCATGTGAAAGCATGGACAAGAGTACTGAAAATCGGACCAAACCTCAAGAAGCACACGAAAATCATGGACAAGAGTACTCAAAAACACGGACCA
Source organism: Anopheles moucheti (assembly GCF_943734755.1). Lineage (NCBI taxonomy): Eukaryota > Metazoa > Arthropoda > Insecta > Diptera > Culicidae > Anopheles > Anopheles moucheti. Next base: position 15,418 of record NW_026453599.1, on the reverse strand, counting down.
AACCTATGGAAGCACACGAAAACCATGAACACAGGGATAACTGAGAACGAACCTACCTATCAGAGCATGTGAAAGCATGGACAAGAGTACTGAAAATCGGACCAAACCTCAAGAAGCACACGAAAATCATGGACAAGAGTACTCAAAAACACGGACCAAACCTATGGAAGCACACGAAAACCATGAACACAGGGATAACTGAAAACTGACTGTGAACCTATCAGAGCATGTGAAAGCATGGACAAGAGTACTGAAAATCGGACCAAACCTCTAGAAGCACACGAAAATCATGGACACAGGGATAACTGAAAACTGACTGTGAACCTATCAGAGCATGTGAAAGCATGGACAAGAGTACTGAAAATCGGACCAAACCTCTAGAAGCACACGAAAATCATGGACAAGAGTACTCAAAAACACGGACCAAACCTATGGAAGCACACGAAAACCATGAACACAGGGATAACTGAAAACTGACTGTGAACCTATCAGAGCATGTGAAAGCATGGACAAGAGTACTGAAAATCGGACCAAACCTCAAGAAGCACACGAAAATCATGGACAAGAGTACTCAAAAACACGGACCAAACCTCTCGAAGCACACGAAAACCATGAACACAGGGATAACTGAAAACTGACTGTGAACCTATCAGAGCATGTGAAAGCATGGACAAGAGTACTGAAAATCGGACCAAACCTCAAGAAGCACACGAAAATCATGGACAAGAGTACTCAAAAACACGGACCAAACCTATGGAAGCACACGAAAACCATGAACACAGGGATAACTGAGAACGAACCTACCTATCAGAGCATGTGAAAGCATGGACAAGAGTACTGAAAATCGGACCAAACCTCTAGAAGCACACGAAAATCATGGACAAGAGTACTCAAAAACACGGACCAAACCTATGGAAGCACACGAAAACCATGAACACAGGGATAACTAAGAACGAACCTACCTATCAGAGCATGTGAAAGTCATGGACAAGAGTACTGAAAATCGGACCAAACCTCTAGAAGCACACGAAAATCATGGACAAGAGTACTCAAAAACACGGACCAAACCTATGGAAGCACACGAAAACCATGAACACAGGGATAACTGAAAACTGACTGTGAACCTATCAGAGCATGTGAAAGCATGGACAAGAGTACTGAAAATCGGACCAAACCTCAAGAAGCACACGAAAATCATGGACAAGAGTACTCAAAAACACGGACCAAACCTCTCGAAGCACACGAAAACCATGAACACAGGGATAACTGAAAACTGACTGTGAACCTATCAGAGCATGTGAAAGCATGGACAAGAGTACTGAAAATCGGACCAAACCTCAAGAAGCACACGAAAATCATGGACAAGAGTACTCAAAAACACGGACCAAACCTATGGAAGCACACGAAAACCATGAACACAGGGATAACTGAGAACGAACCTACCTATCAGAGCATGTGAAAGCATGGACAAGAGTACTGAAAATCGGACCAAACCTCTAGAAGCACACGAAAATCATGGACAAGAGTACTCAAAAACACGGACCAAACCTATGGAAGCACACGAAAACCATGAACACAGGGATAACTGAAAACTGACTGTGAACCTATCAGAGCATGTGAAAGCATGGACAAGAGTACTGAAAATCGGACCAAACCTCTAGAAGCACACGAAAATCATGGACAAGAGTACTCAAAAACACGGACCAAACCTCTCGAAGCACACGAAAACCATGAACACAGGGATAACTGAAAACTGACTGTGAACCTATCAGAGCATGTGAAAGCATGGACAAGAGTACTGAAAATCGGACCAAACCTCAAGAAGCACACGAAAATCATGGACAAGAGTACTCAAAAACACGGACCAAACCTATGGAAGCACACGAAAACCATGAACACAGGGATAACTGAAAACTGACTGTGAACCTATCAGAGCATGTGAAAGCATGGACAAGAGTACTGAAAATCGGACCAAACCTCTAGAAGCACACGAAAGCCCGTTAGTCGCACTATCAAGCCCATAAGTCGCACCAAAAAGCCCGTAATTCGCACAAAAAAGCCCGTAAATTACCCTATCAAGCCCGTTAGTCGCACTATCAAGCTCGTAAGTCGCACCAAAAAGCCCGTAATTCGCACCAAAAAGCCCGTAAATTGCCCTATCAAGCCCATAAGTCGCACCAAAAAGCCCGTAAATTGCCCTATCAAGCCCGTTAGTCGCACTATCAGGCCCGTAAGTCGCACCATCAAGCCCGTAAATTGCCCGATAAAGCCCGTAAATTGCCCGATAAAACGCTAAGTCCCGATTAATGCTCTCCTCGCAACATTATGTGCGTGGCTCCACGCCAAGTGGGATTAGCGGTGCGAAACGCGATTGGTAAAGTCGATGGTGATGTGCGTACCAACAGGCGATTTGTTAAGTCAAATGCGATCTGTGGTGCAACAGGCAATGTGTGTTTATTATCAGGTGTTGTTGGAAGTCAATACGATTTGACTTTCAAAAATTTTTCTAAGTCCCGATTTTTTTTCTCGTCGAGTAACTACAATGCACTATTTCTATCGCAGCGGACTTGTTGTTCATGGCCTTAATGATCGCGAACGAACACGTATTCGCAAAAAAATTTTTGTATGAAAAAGTCACCACTTGGGTACCTCCATACAAAAGTACCAAGTTCGGGTCGAGTGGTCGATGGACGTCGAAGGTGAAAATTTTTCATCATCGAAAATTTTTTCCAAAGTTGAAGCAAATGGGCCCTAGAGTATGAAAAGTGAAACCACGGATCGATTTGAGAAATAAAAATTTTTGTATGAAAAAGTCACCACTCGGGTACCTCCATACAAAAGTACCAAGTTCGGGTCGAGTGGTCGATGGACGTCGAAGGTGAAAATTTTTCATCATCGAAAATTTTTTCCAAAGTTGAAGCAAATGGGCCCTAGAGTATGAAAAGTGAAACCACGGATCGATTTGAGAAATAAAAATTTTTGTATGAAAAAGTCACCACTCGGGTACCTCCATACAAAAGTACCAAGTTCGGGTCGAGAGGTCGATGGACGTCGAAGGTGAAAATTTTTCATCATCGAAAATTTTTTCCAAAGTTGAAGCAAATGGGCCCTAGAGTATGAAAAGTGAAACCACGGATCGATTTGAGAAATAAAAATTTTTTGTATGGGAGGGCCCCTGCTAGAACATTTTTACCAAGTGCGACCATTTTACCCGGTGAGTCAAAAAAAAAATTTTTTTCACGGTGACTCAAAACTTCAATATTAGACTCCCCTGAGTAAGAAAAGTGAAACGAAAATCATTTTTGAGAAGAAAAAATTTTTGTATGGGAGGGCCCCTGCTAGAACATTTTTCCCAAGTGAGTCGATTTTTGGGTCGCGACACAAGCTCGGGTCAAAAAAAATTTTTTTTTCATGGTGACTCAAAACATCAATTTTAGACTCCCCTGAGTATGAAAAGTGAAACGAAAATCATTTTTGAGAAGAAAAAATTTTTGTATGGGAGGGCCCCTGCTAGAACATTTTTCCCAAGTGAGTCGATTTTTGGGTCGCGACACAAGCTCGGGTCAAAAAAAATTTTTTTTTCATGGTGACTCAAAACATCAATTTTAGACTCCCCTGAGTATGAAAAGTGAAACGAAAATCATTTTTGAGAAGAAAAAAATTTGTATGGGAGGGCCCCTGCTAGAACATTTTTCCCAAGTAAATTCGATTTTACCCGGTGAGTCAAAAAATTTTGATAAAAATATTTTTCCAAAATCGTGTTCATTGCCTATTGTAAGGGACCAGGTCAGCTCACACGCATTTTTGGAGACCATATGGAAAGTGCGTCTGGGATTGCGGAAATTAAGTTTAGAGTGTTAAATGATGGTTTCGCAATCCCGAAAGGCTCAAAATCCACCCTAAGGTTCCCCGGGTGAAATGTGGTTTCCAAGGTGTGAGCACTATCGGTGATAGAGTTGGAATGTGATTTCCAGAGCGCAGGGCGACTGGGCTAGAGCGAAAATCATAGACAAAGGTAAGTATTGGACTGAACGACTCGAAGCAAACGAAAATCATAGACAAGGGTAATGGACTGAACGACTCGAAGCAAACGAAAATCACATACAAGAGTAATGGACTGAACGAATCGAAGCAAACGAAAACCGCAAACAAGGGTAATGGACTGAACGAATCGAAGCAAACGAAAACCACAGACAAGAGTAATGGAGTGAACGAATCGAAGCAAACGAAAACCATGAACACAGGGATAACTGAGAACGAACCTACCTATCAGAGCATGTGAAAGCATGGACAAGAGTACTGAAAATCGGACCAAACCTCTAGAAGCACACGAAAATCATGGACAAGAGTACTCAAAAACACGGACCAAACCTATGGAAGCACACGAAAACCATGAACACAGGGATAACTAAGAACGAACCTACCTATCAGAGCATGTGAAAGTCATGGACAAGAGTACTGAAAATCGGACCAAACCTCTAGAAGCACACGAAAATCATGGACAAGAGTACTCAAAAACACGGACCAAACCTATGGAAGCACACGAAAACCATGAACACAGGGATAACTGAGAACGAACCTACCTATCAGAGCATGTGAAAGCATGGACAAGAGTACTGAAAATCGGACCAAACCTCTAGAAGCACACGAAAATCATGGACAAGAGTACTCAAAAACACGGACCAAACCTATGGAAGCACACGAAAACCATGAACACAGGGATAACTGAAAACTGACTGTGAACCTATCAGAGCATGTGAAAGCATGGACAAGAGTACTGAAAATCGGACCAAACCTCTAGAAGCACACGAAAATCATGGACACAGGGATAACTGAAAACTGACTGTGAACCTATCAGAGCATGTGAAAGCATGGACAAGAGTACTGAAAATCGGACCAAACCTCTAGAAGCACACGAAAATCATGGACAAGAGTACTCAAAAACACGGACCAAACCTATGGAAGCACACGAAAACCATGAACACAGGGATAACTGAAAACTGACTGTGAACCTATCAGAGCATGTGAAAGCATGGACAAGAGTACTGAAAATCGGACCAAACCTCAAGAAGCACACGAAAATCATGGACAAGAGTACTCAAAAACACGGACCAAACCTCTCGAAGCACACGAAAACCATGAACACAGGGATAACTGAAAACTGACTGTGAACCTATCAGAGCATGTGAAAGCATGGACAAGAGTACTGAAAATCGGACCAAACCTCAAGAAGCACACGAAAATCATGGACAAGAGTACTCAAAAACACGGACCAAACCTATGGAAGCACACGAAAACCATGAACACAGGGATAACTGAGAACGAACCTACCTATCAGAGCATGTGAAAGCATGGACAAGAGTACTGAAAATCGGACCAAACCTCTAGAAGCACACGAAAATCATGGACAAGAGTACTCAAAAACACGGACCAAACCTATGGAAGCACACGAAAACCATGAACACAGGGATAACTGAGAACGAACCTACCTATCAGAGCATGTGAAAGCATGGACAAGAGTACTGAAAATCGGACCAAACCTCTAGAAGCACACGAAAATCATGGACAAGAGTACTCAAAAACACGGACCAAACCTATGGAAGCACACGAAAACCATGAACACAGGGATAACTGAGAACGAACCTACCTATCAGAGCATGTGAAAGCATGGACAAGAGTACTGAAAATCGGACCAAACCTCTAGAAGCACACGAAAATCATGGACAAGAGTACTCAAAAACACGGACCAAACCTATGGAAGCACACGAAAACCATGAACACAGGGATAACTGAAAACTGACTGTGAACCTATCAGAGCATGTGAAAGCATGGACAAGAGTACTGAAAATCGGACCAAACCTCAAGAAGCACACGAAAATCATGGACAAGAGTACTCAAAAACACGGACCAAACCTATGGAAGCACACGAAAACCATGAACACAGGGATAACTGAAAACTGACTGTGAACCTATCAGAGCATGTGAAAGCATGGACAAGAGTACTGAAAATCGGACCAAACCTCTAGAAGCACACGAAAGCCCGTTAGTCGCACTATCAAGCCCATAAGTCGCACCAAAAAGCCCGTAATTCGCACAAAAAAGCCCGTAAATTACCCTATCAAGCCCGTTAGTCGCACTATCAAGCTCGTAAGTCGCACCAAAAAGCCCGTAATTCGCACCAAAAAGCCCGTAAATTGCCCTATCAAGCCCATAAGTCGCACCAAAAAGCCCGTAAATTGCCCTATCAAGCCCGTTAGTCGCACTATCAGGCCCGTAAGTCGCACCATCAAGCCCGTAAATTGCCCGATAAAGCCCGTAAATTGCCCGATAAAACGCTAAGTCCCGATTAATGCTCTCCTCGCAACATTATGTGCGTGGCTCCACGCCAAGTGGGATTAGCGGTGCGAAACGCGATTGGTAAAGTCGATGGTGATGTGCGTACCAACAGGCGATTTGTTAAGTCAAATGCGATCTGTGGTGCAACAGGCAATGTGTGTTTATTATCAGGTGTTGTTGGAAGTCAATACGATTTGACTTTCAAAAATTTTTCTAAGTCCCGATTTTTTTTCTCGTCGAGTAACTACAATGCACTATTTCTATCGCAGCGGACTTGTTGTTCATGGCCTTAATGATCGCGAACGAACACGTATTCGCAAAAAAATTTTTGTATGAAAAAGTCACCACTTGGGTACCTCCATACAAAAGTACCAAGTTCGGGTCGAGTGGTCGATGGACGTCGAAGGTGAAAATTTTTCATCATCGAAAATTTTTTCCAAAGTTGAAGCAAATGGGCCCTAGAGTATGAAAAGTGAAACCACGGATCGATTTGAGAAATAAAAATTTTTGTATGAAAAAGTCACCACTCGGGTACCTCCATACAAAAGTACCAAGTTCGGGTCGAGTGGTCGATGGACGTCGAAGGTGAAAATTTTTCATCATCGAAAATTTTTTCCAAAGTTGAAGCAAATGGGCCCTAGAGTATGAAAAGTGAAACCACGGATCGATTTGAGAAATAAAAATTTTTGTATGAAAAAGTCACCACTCGGGTACCTCCATACAAAAGTACCAAGTTCGGGTCGAGAGGTCGATGGACGTCGAAGGTGAAAATTTTTCATCATCGAAAATTTTTTCCAAAGTTGAAGCAAATGGGCCCTAGAGTATGAAAAGTGAAACCACGGATCGATTTGAGAAATAAAAATTTTTTGTATGGGAGGGCCCCTGCTAGAACATTTTTACCAAGTGCGACCATTTTACCCGGTGAGTCAAAAAAAAAATTTTTTTCACGGTGACTCAAAACTTCAATATTAGACTCCCCTGAGTAAGAAAAGTGAAACGAAAATCATTTTTGAGAAGAAAAAATTTTTGTATGGGAGGGCCCCTGCTAGAACATTTTTCCCAAGTGAGTCGATTTTTGGGTCGCGACACAAGCTCGGGTCAAAAAAAATTTTTTTTTCATGGTGACTCAAAACATCAATTTTAGACTCCCCTGAGTATGAAAAGTGAAACGAAAATCATTTTTGAGAAGAAAAAATTTTTGTATGGGAGGGCCCCTGCTAGAACATTTTTCCCAAGTGCGTCGATTTTGGGTCGCCGACACAAGCTCGGGTCAAAAAAATTTTTTTTTCTCGGTGACTCAAAACATCAATTTTAGACTCCCCTGAGTATGAAAAGTGAAACGAAAATCATTTTTGAGAAGCAAAAATTTTTGTATGGGAGGGCCCCTGCTAGAACATTTTTCCCAAGTGAGTCGATTTTTGGGTCGCGACACAAGCTCGGGTCAAAAAAAATTTTTTTTTCATGGTGACTCAAAACATCAATTTTAGACTCCCCTGAGTATGAAAAGTGAAACGAAAATCATTTTTGAGAAGAAAAAAATTTGTATGGGAGGGCCCCTGCTAGAACATTTTTCCCAAGTAAATTCGATTTTACCCGGTGAGTCAAAAAATTTTGATAAAAATATTTTTCCAAAATCGTGTTCATTGCCTATTATAAGGGACCAGGTCAGCTCACACGCATTTTTGGAGACCATATGGAAAGTGCGTCTGGGATTGCGGAAATTAAGTTTAGAGTGTTAAATGATGGTTTCGCAATCCCGAAAGGCTCAAAATCCACCCTAAGGTTCCCCGGGTGAAATGTGGTTTCCAAGGTGTGAGCACTATCGGTGATAGAGTTGGAATGTGATTTCCAGAGCGCAGGGCGACTGGGCTAGAGCGAAAATCATAGACAAAGGTAAGTATTGGACTGAACGACTCGAAGCAAACGAAAATCATAGACAAGGGTAATGGACTGAACGACTCGAAGCAAACGAAAATCACATACAAGAGTAATGGACTGAACGAATCGAAGCAAACGAAAACCGCAAACAAGGGTAATGGACTGAACGAATCGAAGCAAACGAAAACCACAGACAAGAGTAATGGAGTGAACGAATCGAAGCAAACGAAAACCATGAACACAGGGATAACTGAGAACGAACCTACCTATCAGAGCATGTGAAAGCATGGACAAGAGTACTGAAAATCGGACCAAACCTCTAGAAGCACACGAAAATCATGGACAAGAGTACTCAAAAACACGGACCAAACCTATGGAAGCACACGAAAACCATGAACACAGGGATAACTAAGAACGAACCTACCTATCAGAGCATGTGAAAGTCATGGACAAGAGTACTGAAAATCGGACCAAACCTCTAGAAGCACACGAAAATCATGGACAAGAGTACTCAAAAACACGGACCAAACCTATGGAAGCACACGAAAACCATGAACACAGGGATAACTGAGAACGAACCTACCTATCAGAGCATGTGAAAGCATGGACAAGAGTACTGAAAATCGGACCAAACCTCTAGAAGCACACGAAAATCATGGACAAGAGTACTCAAAAACACGGACCAAACCTATGGAAGCACACGAAAACCATGAACACAGGGATAACTGAGAACGAACCTACCTATCAGAGCATGTGAAAGCATGGACAAGAGTACTGAAAATCGGACCAAACCTCTAGAAGCACACGAAAATCATGGACAAGAGTACTCAAAAACACGGACCAAACCTATGGAAGCACACGAAAACCATGAACACAGGGATAACTGAGAACGAACCTACCTATCAGAGCATGTGAAAGCATGGACAAGAGTACTGAAAATCGGACCAAACCTCTAGAAGCACACGAAAATCATGGACAAGAGTACTCAAAAACACGGACCAAACCTATGGAAGCACACGAAAACCATGAACACAGGGATAACTGAGAACGAACCTACCTATCAGAGCATGTGAAAGCATGGACAAGAGTACTGAAAATCGGACCAAACCTCTAGAAGCACACGAAAATCATGGACAAGAGTACTCAAAAACACGGACCAAACCTATGGAAGCACACGAAAACCATGAACACAGGGATAACTGAGAACGAACCTACCTATCAGAGCATGTGAAAGCATGGACAAGAGTACTGAAAATCGGACCAAACCTCTAGAAGCACACGAAAATCATGGACAAGAGTACTCAAAAACACGGACCAAACCTATGGAAGCACACGAAAACCATGAACACAGGGATAACTGAAAACTGACTGTGAACCTATCAGAGCATGTGAAAGCATGGACAAGAGTACTGAAAATCGGACCAAACCTCAAGAAGCACACGAAAATCATGGACAAGAGTACTCAAAAACACGGACCAAACCTATGGAAGCACACGAAAACCATGAACACAGGGATAACTGAGAACGAACCTACCTATCAGAGCATGTGAAAGCATGGACAAGAGTACTGAAAATCGGACCAAACCTCAAGAAGCACACGAAAATCATGGACAAGAGTACTCAAAAACACGGACCAAACCTATGGAAGCACACGAAAACCATGAACACAGGGATAACTGAAAACTGACTGTGAACCTATCAGAGCATGTGAAAGCATGGACAAGAGTACTGAAAATCGGACCAAACCTCTAAAAGCACACGAAAATCATGGACACAGGGATAACTGAAAACTGACTGTGAACCTATCAGAGCATGTGAAAGCATGGACAAGAGTACTGAAAATCGGACCAAACCTCTAGAAGCACACGAAAATCATGGACAAGAGTACTCAAAAACACGGACCAAACCTATGGAAGCACACGAAAACCATGAACACAGGGATAACTGAAAACTGACTGTGAACCTATCAGAGCATGTGAAAGCATGGACAAGAGTACTGAAAATCGGACCAAACCTCAAGAAGCACACGAAAATCATGGACAAGAGTACTCAAAAACACGGACCAAACCTCTCGAAGCACACGAAAACCATGAACACAGGGATAACTGAAAACTGACTGTGAACCTATCAGAGCATGTGAAAGCATGGACAAGAGTACTGAAAATCGGACCAAACCTCTAGAAGCACACGAAAATCATGGACAAGAGTACTCAAAAACACGGACCAAACCTATGGAAGCACACGAAAACCATGAACACAGGGATAACTAAGAACGAACCTACCTATCAGAGCATGTGAAAGTCATGGACAAGAGTACTGAAAATCGGACCAAACCTCTAGAAGCACACGAAAATCATGGACAAGAGTACTCAAAAACACGGACCAAACCTATGGAAGCACACGAAAACCATGAACACAGGGATAACTGAAAACTGACTGTGAACCTATCAGAGCATGTGAAAGCATGGACAAGAGTACTGAAAATCGGACCAAACCTCTAGAAGCACACGAAAATCATGGACAAGAGTACTCAAAAACACGGACCAAACCTCTCGAAGCACACGAAAACCATGAACACAGGGATAACTGAAAACTGACTGTGAACCTATCAGAGCATGTGAAAGCATGGACAAGAGTACTGAAAATCGGACCAAACCTCAAGAAGCACACGAAAATCATGGACAAGAGTACTCAAAAACACGGACCAAACCTATGGAAGCACACGAAAACCATGAACACAGGGATAACTGAAAACTGACTGTGAACCTATCAGAGCATGTGAAAGCATGGACAAGAGTACTGAAAATCGGACCAAACCTCTAGAAGCACACGAAAGCCCGTTAGTCGCACTATCAAGCCCATAAGTCGCACCAAAAAGCCCGTAATTCGCACAAAAAAGCCCGTAAATTACCCTATCAAGCCCGTTAGTCGCACTATCAAGCTCGTAAGTCGCACCAAAAAGCCCGTAATTCGCACCAAAAAGCCCGTAAATTGCCCTATCAAGCCCATAAGTCGCACCAAAAAGCCCGTAAATTGCCCTATCAAGCCCGTTAGTCGCACTATCAGGCCCGTAAGTCGCACCATCAAGCCCGTAAATTGCCCGATAAAGCCCGTAAATTGCCCGATAAAACGCTAAGTCCCGATTAATGCTCTCCTCGCAACATTATGTGCGTGGCTCCACGCCAAGTGGGATTAGCGGTGCGAAACGCGATTGGTAAAGTCGATGGTGATGTGCGTACCAACAGGCGATTTGTTAAGTCAAATGCGATCTGTGGTGCAACAGGCAATGTGTGTTTATTATCAGGTGTTGTTGGAAGTCAATACGATTTGACTTTCAAAAATTTTTCTAAGTCCCGATTTTTTTTCTCGTCGAGTAACTACAATGCACTATTTCTATCGCAGCGGACTTGTTGTTCATGGCCTTAATGATCGCGAACGAACACGTATTCGCAAAAAAATTTTTGTATGAAAAAGTCACCACTTGGGTACCTCCATACAAAAGTACCAAGTTCGGGTCGAGTGGTCGATGGACGTCGAAGGTGAAAATTTTTCATCATCGAAAATTTTTTCCAAAGTTGAAGCAAATGGGCCCTAGAGTATGAAAAGTGAAACCACGGATCGATTTGAGAAATAAAAATTTTTGTATGAAAAAGTCACCACTCGGGTACCTCCATACAAAAGTACCAAGTTCGGGTCGAGTGGTCGATGGACGTCGAAGGTGAAAATTTTTCATCATCGAAAATTTTTTCCAAAGTTGAAGCAAATGGGCCCTAGAGTATGAAAAGTGAAACCACGGATCGATTTGAGAAATAAAAATTTTTGTATGAAAAAGTCACCACTCGGGTACCTCCATACAAAAGTACCAAGTTCGGGTCGAGAGGTCGATGGACGTCGAAGGTGAAAATTTTTCATCATCGAAAATTTTTTCCAAAGTTGAAGCAAATGGGCCCTAGAGTATGAAAAGTGAAACCACGGATCGATTTGAGAAATAAAAATTTTTTGTATGGGAGGGCCCCTGCTAGAACATTTTTACCAAGTGCGACCATTTTACCCGGTGAGTCAAAAAAAAAATTTTTTTCACGGTGACTCAAAACTTCAATATTAGACTCCCCTGAGTAAGAAAAGTGAAACGAAAATCATTTTAGAGAAGAAAAAATTTTTGTATGGGAGGGCCCCTGCTAGAACATTTTTCCCAAGTGAGTCGATTTTTGGGTCGCGACACAAGCTCGGGTCAAAAAAAATTTTTTTTTCATGGTGACTCAAAACATCAATTTTAGACTCCCCTGAGTATGAAAAGTGAAACGAAAATCATTTTTGAGAAGAAAAAATTTTTGTATGGGAGGGCCCCTGCTAGAACATTTTTCCCAAGTGAGTCGATTTTTGGGTCGCGACACAAGCTCGGGTCAAAAAAAATTTTTTTTTCATGGTGACTCAAAACATCAATTTTAGACTCCCCTGAGTATGAAAAGTGAAACGAAAATCATTTTTGAGAAGAAAAAATTTTTGTATGGGAGGGCCCCTGCTAGAACATTTTTCCCAAGTGCGTCGATTTTGGGTCGCCGACACAAGCTCGGGTCAAAAAAATTTTTTTTTCTCGGTGACTCAAAACATCAATTTTAGACTCCCCTGAGTATGAAAAGTGAAACGAAAATCATTTTTGAGAAGCAAAAATTTTTGTATGGGAGGGCCCCTGCTAGAACATTTTTCCCAAGTGAGTCGATTTTTGGGTCGCGACACAAGCTCGGGTCAAAAAAAATTTTTTTTTCATGGTGACTCAAAACATCAATTTTAGACTCCCCTGAGTATGAAAAGTGAAACGAAAATCATTTTTGAGAAGAAAAAAATTTGTATGGGAGGGCCCCTGCTAGAACATTTTTCCCAAGTAAATTCGATTTTACCCGGTGAGTCAAAAAATTTTGATAAAAATATTTTTCCAAAATCGTGTTCATTGCCTATTATAAGGGACCAGGTCAGCTCACACGCATTTTTGGAGACCATATGGAAAGTGCGTCTGGGATTGCGGAAATTAAGTTTAGAGTGTTAAATGATGGTTTCGCAATCCCGAAAGGCTCAAAATCCACCCTAAGGTTCCCCGGGTGAAATGTGGTTTCCAAGGTGTGAGCACTATCGGTGATAGAGTTGGAATGTGATTTCCAGAGCGCAGGGCGACTGGGCTAGAGCGAAAATCATAGACAAAGGTAAGTATTGGACTGAACGACTCGAAGCAAACGAAAATCATAGACAAGGGTAATGGACTGAACGACTCGAAGCAAACGAAAATCACATACAAGAGTAATGGACTGAACGAATCGAAGCAAACGAAAACCGCAAACAAGGGTAATGGACTGAACGAATCGAAGCAAACGAAAACCACAGACAAGAGTAATGGAGTGAACGAATCGAAGCAAACGAAAACCACGAACACAGGGATAACTGAGAACGAACCTACCTATCAGAGCATGTGAAAGCATGGACAAGAGTACTGAAAATCGGACCAAACCTCTAGAAGCACACGAAAATCATGGACAAGAGTACTCAAAAACACGGACCAAACCTATGGAAGCACACGAAAACCATGAACACAGGGATAACTAAGAACGAACCTACCTATCAGAGCATGTGAAAGTCATGGACAAGAGTACTGAAAATCGGACCAAACCTCTAGAAGCACACGAAAATCATGGACAAGAGTACTCAAAAACACGGACCAAACCTATGGAAGCACACGAAAACCATGAACACAGGGATAACTGAAAACTGACTGTGAACCTATCAGAGCATGTGAAAGCATGGACAAGAGTACTGAAAATCGGACCAAACCTCTAGAAGCACACGAAAATCATGGACAAGAGTACTCAAAAACACGGACCAAACCTCTCGAAGCACACGAAAACCATGAACACAGGGATAACTGAAAACTGACTGTGAACCTATCAGAGCATGTGAAAGCATGGACAAGAGTACTGAAAATCGGACCAAACCTCAAGAAGCACACGAAAATCATGGACAAGAGTACTCAAAAACACGGACCAAACCTATGGAAGCACACGAAAACCATGAACACAGGGATAACTGAAAACTGACTGTGAACCTATCAGAGCATGTGAAAGCATGGACAAGAGTACTGAAAATCGGACCAAACCTCTAGAAGCACACGAAAGCCCGTTAGTCGCACTATCAAGCCCATAAGTCGCACCAAAAAGCCCGTAATTCGCACAAAAAAGCCCGTAAATTACCCTATCAAGCCCGTTAGTCGCACTATCAAGCTCGTAAGTCGCACCAAAAAGCCCGTAATTCGCACCAAAAAGCCCGTAAATTGCCCTATCAAGCCCATAAGTCGCACCAAAAAGCCCGTAAATTGCCCTATCAAGCCCGTTAGTCGCACTATCAGGCCCGTAAGTCGCACCATCAAGCCCGTAAATTGCCCGATAAAGCCCGTAAATTGCCCGATAAAACGCTAAGTCCCGATTAATGCTCTCCTCGCAACATTATGTGCGTGGCTCCACGCCAAGTGGGATTAGCGGTGCGAAACGCGATTGGTAAAGTCGATGGTGATGTGCGTACCAACAGGCGATTTGTTAAGTCAAATGCGATCTGTGGTGCAACAGGCAATGTGTGTTTATTATCAGGTGTTGTTGGAAGTCAATACGATTTGACTTTCAAAAATTTTTCTAAGTCCCGATTTTTTTTCTCGTCGAGTAACTACAATGCACTATTTCTATCGCAGCGGACTTGTTGTTCATGGCCTTAATGATCGCGAACGAACACGTATTCGCAAAAAAATTTTTGTATGAAAAAGTCACCACTTGGGTACCTCCATACAAAAGTACCAAGTTCGGGTCGAGTGGTCGATGGACGTCGAAGGTGAAAATTTTTCATCATCGAAAATTTTTTCCAAAGTTGAAGCAAATGGGCCCTAGAGTATGAAAAGTGAAACCACGGATCGATTTGAGAAATAAAAATTTTTGTATGAAAAAGTCACCACTCGGGTACCTCCATACAAAAGTACCAAGTTCGGGTCGAGTGGTCGATGGACGTCGAAGGTGAAAATTTTTCATCATCGAAAATTTTTTCCAAAGTTGAAGCAAATGGGCCCTAGAGTATGAAAAGTGAAACCACGGATCGATTTGAGAAATAAAAATTTTTGTATGAAAAAGTCACCACTCGGGTACCTCCATACAAAAGTACCAAGTTCGGGTCGAGA
>NW_026453598.1:20000-22500 GCF_943734755.1 Anopheles moucheti | reverse complement strand
ACACAAGCTCGGGTCAAAAAAATTTTTTTTTCACGGTGACTCAAAACATCAATTTTAGACTCCCCTGAGTATGAAAAGTGAAACGAAAATCATTTTTGAGAAGAAAAAATTTTTGTATGGGAGGGCCCCTGCTAGAACATATTTCCCAAGTGCGTCGATTTTGGGTCGCCGACACAAGCTCGGGTCAAAAAAATTTTTTTTTTCACGGTGACTCAAAACATCAATTTTAGACTCCCCTGAGTATGAAAAGTGAAACGAAAATCATTTTTGAGAAGAAAAAAATTTGTATGGGAGGGCCCCTGCTAGAACATTTTTCCCAAGTGCGTCGATTTTGGGTCGCCGACACAAGCTCGGGTCAAAAAAATTTTTTTTTCACGGTGACTCAAAACAACAATTTTAGACTCCCCTGAGTATGAAAAGTGAAACGAAAATCATTTTTGAGAAGAAAAAATTTTTGTATGGGAGGGCCCCTGCTAGAACATTTTTCCCAAGTGCGTCGATTTTGGGTCGCCGACACAAGCTCGGGTCAAAAAAATTTTTTTTTCTCGGTGACTCAAAACATCAATTTTAGACTCCCCTGAGTATGAAAAGTGAAACGAAAATCATTTTTGAGAAGAAAAAATTTTTGTATGGGAGGGCCCCTGCTAGAACATTTTTCCCAAGTGCGTCGATTTTGGGTCGCCGACACAAGCTCGGATCAAAAAAATTTTTTTTTCTCGGTGACTCAAAACATCAATTTTAGACTCCCCTGAGTATGAAAAGTGAAACGAAAATCATTTTTGAGAAGAAAAAATTTTTGTATGGGAGGGCCCCTGCTAGAACATTTTTCCCAAGTGCGTCGATTTTGGGTCGCCGACACAAGCTCGGGTCAAAAAAATTTTTTTTTCTCGGTGACTCAAAACATCAATTTTAGACTCCCCTGAGTATGAAAAGTGAAACGAAAATCATTTTTGAGAAGAAAAAATTTTTGTATGGGAGGGCCCCTGCTAGAACATTTTTCCCAAGTGCGTCGATTTTGGGTCGCCGACACAAGCTCGGGTCAAAAAAATTTTTTTTTCACGGTGACTCAAAACAACAATTTTAGACTCCCCTGAGTATGAAAAGTGAAACGAAAATCATTTTTGAGAAGAAAAAATTTTTGTATGGGAGGGCCCCTGCTAGAACATTTTTCCCAAGTGCGTCGATTTTGGGTCGCCGACACAAGCTCGGGTCAAAAAAATTTTTTTTTCTCGGTGACTCAAAACATCAATTTTAGACTCCCCTGAGTATGAAAAGTGAAACGAAAATCATTTTTGAGAAGAAAAAATTTTTGTATGGGAGGGCCCCTGCTAGAACATTTTTCCCAAGTGCGTCGATTTTGGGTCGCCGACACAAGCTCGGATCAAAAAAATTTTTTTTTCTCGGTGACTCAAAACATCAATTTTAGACTCCCCTGAGTATGAAAAGTGAAACGAAAATCATTTTTGAGAAGAAAAAATTTTTGTATGGGAGGGCCCCTGCTAGAACATTTTTCCCAAGTGCGTCGATTTTGGGTCGCCGACACAAGCTCGGGTCAAAAAAATTTTTTTTTCTCGGTGACTCAAAACATCAATTTTAGACTCCCCTGAGTATGAAAAGTGAAACGAAAATCATTTTTGAGAAGAAAAAATTTTTGTATGGGAGGGCCCCTGCTAGAACATTTTTCCCAAGTGCGTCGATTTTGGGTCGCCGACACAAGCTCGGGTCAAAAAAATTTTTTTTTCTCGGTGACTCAAAACATCAATTTTAGACTCCCCTGAGTATGAAAAGTGAAACGAAAATCATTTTTGAGAAGAAAAAATTTTTGTATGGGAGGGCCCCTGCTAGAACATATTTCCCAAGTGCGTCGATTTTGGGTCGCCGACACAAGCTCGGGTCAAAAAAATTTTTTTTTCACGGTGACTCAAAACATCAATTTTAGACTCCCCTGAGTATGAAAAGTGAAACGAAAATCATTTTTGAGAAGAAAAAATTTTTGTATGGGAGGGCCCCTGCTAGAACATTTTTCCCAAGTGCGTCGATTTTGGGTCGCCGACACAAGCTCGGGTCAAAAAAATTTTTTTTCACGGTGACTCAAAACATCAATTTTAGACTCCCCTGAGTATGAAAAGTGAAACGAAAATCATTTTTGAGAAGAAAAAATTTTTGTATGGGAGGGCCCCTGCTAGAACATTTTTCCCAAGTGCGTCGATTTTTGGGTCGCGACACAAGCTCGGGTCAAAAAAAATTTTTTTTTCATGGTGACTCAAAACATCAATTTTAGACTCCCCTGAGTATGAAAAGTGAAACGAAAATCATTTTTGAGAAGAAAAAAATTTGTATGGGAGGGCCCCTGCTAGAACATTTTTCCCAAGTAAATTCGATTTTACCCGGTGAGTCAAAAAATTTTGAAAAAAATATTTTGCCAAAATCGTGTTCATTGCCTATTATAAGGGACCAGGTCAGCTCACACGCATTTTTGGAGACCATATGGAAAGTGCGT
>NW_026453598.1:7500-10000 GCF_943734755.1 Anopheles moucheti | reverse complement strand
AAAAAAAATTTTTTTCACGGTGACTCAAAACTTCAATATTAGACTCCCCTGAGTATGAAAAGTGAAACGAAAATCATTTTTGAGAAGAAAAAATTTTTTGTATGGGAGGGCCCCTGCTAGAACATTTTTCCCAAGTGCGTCGATTTTGGGTCGCCGACACAAGCTCGGGTCAAAAAATTTTTTTTTTCACGGTGACTCAAAACATCAATTTTAGACTCCCCTGAGTATGAAAAGTGAAACGAAAATCATTTTTGAGAGAAGAAAAATTTTTGTATGGGAGGGCCCCTGCTAGAACATATTTCCCAAGTGCGTCGATTTTTGGGTCGCCGACACAAGCTCGGGTCAAAAAAATTTTTTTTTCTCGGTGACTCAAAACATCAATTTTAGACTCCCCTGAGTATGAAAAGTGAAACGAAAATCATTTTGAGAAGAAAAAATTTTTGTATGGGAGGGCCCCTGCTAGAACATATTTCCCAAGTGCGTCGATTTTTGGGTCGCCGACACAAGCTCGGGTCAAAAAATTTTTTTTTTCACGATGACTCAAAACATCAATTTTAGACTCCCCTGAGTATGAAAAGTGAAACGAAAATCATTTTTGAGAAGAAAAAATTTTTGTATGGGAGGGCCCCTGCTAGAACATTTTTCCCAAGTGAGTCGATTTTGGGTCGCCGACACAAGCTCGGGTCAAAAAAAATTTTTTTTTCATGGTGACTCAAAACATCAATTTTAGACTCCCCTGAGTATGAAAAGTGAAACGAAAATCATTTTTGAGAAGAAAAAAATTTTTGTATGGGAGGGAGCCCCTGCTAGAACATATTTCCCAAGTGCGTCGATTTTGGGTCGCCGACACAAGCTCGGGTCAAAAAATTTTTTTTTTCACGGTGACCTCAAAACATCAATTTTAGACTCCCCTGAGTATGAAAAGTGAAACGAAAATCATTTTTGAGAAGAAAAAAATTTTTGTATGGGAGGGCCCCTGCTAGAACATATTTCCCAAGTGCGTCGATTTTTGGAGTCGCCGACACAAGCTCGGGTCAAAAAAATTTTTTTTTCACGGTGACTCAAAACTTCAATATTAGACTTCCCCTGAGTATGAAAAGTGAAACGAAAATCATTTTGAGAAGAAAAAATTTTTGTATGGGAGGGGCCCCTGCTAGAACATATTTCCCAAGTGCGTCGATTTTTGGGTCGCCGACACAAGCTCGGGTCAAAAAAATTTTTTTTTCTCGGTGACTCAAAACATCAATTTTAGACTCCCCTGAGTATGAAAAGTGAAACGAAAATCATTTTGAGAAGAAAAAATTTTTGTATGGGAGGGCCCCTGCTAGAACATATTTCCCAAGTGCGTCGATTTTTGGGTCGCCGACACAAGCTCGGGTCAAAAAAATTTTTTTTCTCGGTGACTCAAAACATCAATTTTAGACTCCCCTGAGTATGAAAAGTGAAACGAAAATCATTTTTGAGAAGAAAAAATTTTTGTATGGGAGGGCCCCTGCTAGAACATTTTTCCCAAGTGCGTCGATTTTGGGTCGCCGACACAAGCTCGGGTCAAAAAATTTTTTTTTCACGATGACTCAAAACATCAATTTTAGACTCCCCTGAGTATGAAAAGTGAAACGAAAATCATTTTTGAGAAGAAAAAATTTTTGTATGGGAGAGGCCCCCTGCTAGAACATTTTTCCCAAGTGAGTCGATTTTGGGTCGCCGACACAAGCTCGGGTCAAAAAAAATTTTTTTTTCATGGTGACTTCAAAACATCAATTTTAGACTCCCCTGAGTATGAAAAGTGAAACGAAAATCATTTTTGAGAAGAAAAAATTTTTGTATGGGAGGGCCCCTGCTAGAACATATTTCCCAAGTGCGTCGATTTTGGGTCGCCGACACAAGCTCGGGTCAAAAAATTTTTTTTTTCATGGTGACTCAAAACATCAATTTTAGACTCTCCCTGAGTATGAAAAAGTGAAACGAAAATCATTTTTGAGAAGAAAAAAATTTGTATGGGAGGGCCCCTGCTAGAACATTTTTCCCAAGTAAATTCGATTTTACCAGGTGAGTCAAAAAAATTTTGAAAAAAATATTTTGCCAAAATCGTGTTCATTGCCTATTATAAGGGACCAGGTCAGCTCACACGCAATTTTTGGAGACCATATGGAAAGTGCGTCTGGGATTGCGGAAATTAAGTTTAGAGTGTTAAATGATGGTTTCGCAATCCCGAAAGGCTCAAAATCCACCCTAAGGTCCCCTGGGTGAAATGTGGTTTCCAAGGTGTGAGCGCTATCGGTGATAGAGTTGGAATGTGATTTCCAGAGCGCAGGGCGACTGGGCTTAGAGCGAAAATCATAGACAAGGGTAAGTATTGGACTGAACGACTCGAAGCAAACGAAAATCATAGACAAGGGTAATGGACTGAACGACTCGAAGCAAACGAAAACCACACACAAGAGTAATGGACTGAACGAATCGAAGCAAACGAAAATCACATACAAGAGTAATGGACTGA
>NW_026453597.1:15000-17500 GCF_943734755.1 Anopheles moucheti | reverse complement strand
ATCGAAAATTTTTTCCAAAGTTGAAGCAAATGGGCCCTAGAGTATGAAAAGTGAAACCACGGATCGATTTGAGAAATAAAAATTTTTTGTATGGGAGGGCCCCTGGTAGAACATTTTTCCCAAGTGCGACCATTTTACCCGGTGAGTCAAAAAAAAAATTTTTTTCACCGTGACTCAAAACATCAATTTTAGACTCCCCTGAGTATGAAAAGTGAAACGAAAATCATTTTTGAGAAGAAAAAATT
Organism: Anopheles moucheti; assembly: GCF_943734755.1. Taxonomy (NCBI): domain Eukaryota; kingdom Metazoa; phylum Arthropoda; class Insecta; order Diptera; family Culicidae; genus Anopheles; species Anopheles moucheti. The sequence goes on along the minus strand of NW_026453597.1, from coordinate 17,255 downwards.
TTTGTATGGGAGGGCCCCTGCTAGAACATTTTTCCCAAGTGCGTCGATTTTGGGTCGCGACACAAGCTCGGGTCAAAAAAAAAATTTTTTTCATGGTGACTCAAAACATCAATTTTAGACTCCCCTGAGTATGAAAAGTGAAACGAAAATCATTTTTGAGAAGAAAAAATTTTTGTATGGGAGGGCCCCTGCTAGAACATTTTTCCCAAGTGCGTCGATTTTGGGTCGCCGACACAAGCTCGGGTCAAAAAAATTTTTTTTTCACGGTGACTCAAAACATCAATTTTAGACTCCCCTGAGTATGAAAAGTGAAACGAAAATCATTTTTGAGAAGAAAAAATTTTTGTATGGGAGGGCCCCTGCTAGAACATTTTTCCCAAGTGCGTCGATTTTGGGTCGCCGACACAAGCTCGGGTCAAAAAAATTTTTTTTTCACGGTGACTCAAAACATCAATTTTAGACTCCCCTGAGTATGAAAAGTGAAACGAAAATCATTTTTGAGAAGAAAAAATTTTTGTATGGGAGGGCCCCTGCTAGAACATTTTTCCCAAGTGCGTCGATTTTGGGTCGTCGACACAAGCTCGGGTCAAAAAAATTTTTTTTTCACGGTGACTCAAAACATCAATTTTAGACTCCCCTGAGTATGAAAAGTGAAACGAAAATCATTTTTGAGAAGAAAAAAATTTGTATGGGAGGGCCCCTGCTAGAACATTTTTCCCAAGTAAATTCGATTTTACCCGGTGAGTCAAAAAATTTTGATAAAAATATTTTTCCAAAATCGTGTTCATTGCCTATTATAAGGGACCAGGTCAGCTCACACGCATTTTTGGAGACCATATGGAAAGTGCGTCTGGGATTGCGGAAATTAAGTTTAGAGTGTTAAATGATGGTTTCGCAATCCCGAAAGGCTCAAAATCCACCCTAAGGTTCCCCGGGTGAAATGTGGTTTCCAAGGTGTGAGCACTATCGGTGATAGAGTTGGAATGTGATTTCCAGAGCGCAGGGCGACTGGGCTAGAGCGAAAATCATAGACAAAGGTAAGTATTGGACTGAACGACTCGAAGCAAACGAAAATCATAGACAAGGGTAATGGACTGAACGACTCGAAGCAAACGAAAATCACATACAAGAGTAATGGACTGAACGAATCGAAGCAAACGAAAACCGCAAACAAGGGTAATGGACTGAACGAATCGAAGCAAACGAAAACCACAGACAAGAGTAATGGAGTGAACGAATCGAAGCAAACGAAAACCACAGACAAGAGTAATAGAGTGAACGAATCGAAGCAAACGAAAACCACAGACAAGAGTAATAGAGTGAACGAATCGAAGCAAACGAAAGTCATGGACAAGAGTACTGAAAATCGGACCAAACCTCTAGAAGCACACGAAAATCATGGACAAGAGTACTCAAAAACACGGACCAAACCTATCGAAGCACACGAAAACCATGAACACAGGGATAACTGAGAACGAACCTACCTATCAGAGCATGTGAAAGCATGGACAAGAGTACTGAAAATCGGACCAAACCTCTAGAAGCACACGAAAATCATGGACAAGAGTACTCAAAAACACGGACCAAACCTATCGAAGCACACGAAAACCATGAACACAGGGATAACTGAGAACGAACCTACCTATCAGAGCATGTGAAAGCATGGACAAGAGTACTGAAAATCGGACCAAACCTCTAGAAGCAAACGAAAATCATGGACAAGAGTACTCAAAAACACGGACCAAACCTATCGAAGCACACGAAAACCATGAACACAGGGATAACTGAGAACGAACCTACCTATCAGAGCATGTGAAAGCATGGACAAGAGTACTGAAAATCGGACCAAACCTCAAGAAGCACACGAAAATAATGGACAAGAGTACTCAAAAACACGGACCAAACCTATCGAAGCTCACGAAAACCATGAACACAGGGATAACTGAAAACGAACCGAACCTCTCGTAGCAAACGAAAAACATGGACAAAATTATTCGAAACGAACCGAAGCTCGATGCGAAAAACATGGAAAAGCAAGCCCGTAAGTCGCACTATCAAGCCCATAAGTCGCACTATCAAGCCCATAAGTCGCACTATCAAGCCCGTTAGTCGCACTATCAAGCCCATAGGTCGCACTATCAAGCCCGTTGGTCGCACTATCAAAGCCCGTTAGTCGCACTATCAGGCCCATAAGTCGCACTATCAGGCCCGTAAGTCGCACCAAAAAGCCCGTAAATTGCCCTATCAAGCCCGTT
>NW_026453596.1:0-2500 GCF_943734755.1 Anopheles moucheti | reverse complement strand
GAGGGCCCCTGCTAGAACATTTTTACCAAGTGCGACCATTTTACCCGGTGAGTCAAAAAAAAATTTTTGTATGGGAGGGCCCCTGCTAGAACATTTTTCCCAAGTGCGTCGATTTTGGGTCGCCGACACAAGCTCGGGTCAAAAAAATTTTTTTTTCACGGTGACTCAAAACATCAATTTTAGACTCCCCTGAGTATGAAAAGTGAAACGAAAATCATTTTTGAGAAGAAAAAATTTTTGTATGGGAGGGCCCCTGCTAGAACATATTTCCCAAGTGCGTCGATTTTTGGGTCGCCGACACAAGCTCGGGTCAAAAAAAATTTTTTTTTCATGGTGACTCAAAACATCAATTTTAGACTCCCCTGAGTATGAAAAGTGAAACGAAAATCATTTTTGAGAAGAAAAAAATTTGTATGGGAGGGCCCCTGCTAGAACATTTTTCCCAAGTAAATTCGATTTTACCCGGTGAGTCAAAAAATTTTGAAAAAAATATTTTGCCAAAATCGTGTTCATTGCCTATTATAAGGGACCAGGTCAGCTCACACGCATTTTTGGAGACCATATGGAAAGTGCGTCTGGGATTGCGGAAATTAAGTTTAGAGTGTTAAATGATGGTTTCGCAATCCCGAAAGGCTCAAAATCCACCCTAAGGTCCCCTGGGTGAAATGTGGTTTCCAAGGTGTGAGCGCTATCGGTGATAGAGTTGGAATGTGATTTCCAGAGCGCAGGGCGACTGGGCTTAGAGCGAAAATCATAGACAAGGGTAAGTATTGGACTGAACGACTCGAAGCAAACGAAAATCATAGACAAGGGTAATGGACTGAACGACTCGAAGCAAACGAAAACCACACACAAGAGTAATGGACTGAACGAATCGAAGCAAACGAAAATCACATACAAGAGTAATGGACTGAACGAATCGAAGCAAACGAAAAACCACAGACAAGAGTAATGGAGTGAACGAATCGAAGCAAACGAAAACCAAAGACAAGAGTAATAGAGTGAACGAATCGAAGCAAACGAAAACCATGAACACAGGGATAACTGAGAACGAACCTACCTATCAGAGCATGTGAAAGCATGGACAAGAGTACTGAAAATCGGACCAAACCTCAAGAAGCACACGAAAATCATGGACAAGAGTACTCAAAAACACGGACCAAACCTATCGAAGCTCACGAAAACCATGAACACAGGGATAACTGAGAACGAACCTACCTATCAGAGCATGTGAAAGCATGGACAAGAGTACTGAAAATCGGACCAAACCTCAAGAAGCACACGAAAATCATGGACAAGAGTACTCAAAAACACGGACCAAACCTATCGAAGCTCACGAAAACCATGAACACAGGGATAACTGAGAACGAACCTACCTATCAGAGCATGTGAAAGCATGGACAAGAGTACTGAAAATCGGACCAAACCTCAAGAAGCACACGAAAATCATGGACAAGAGTACTCAAAAACACGGACCAAACCTATCGAAGCTCACGAAAACCATGAACACAGGGATAACTGAAAACGAACCGAACCTCTCGTAGCAAACGAAAAACATGGACAAAATTATTCGAAACGAACCGAAGCTCGATGCGAAAAACATGGAAAAGCAAGCCCGTAAGTCGCACTATCAAGCCCATAAGTCGCACTATCAAGCCCATAAGTCGCACTATCAAGCCCGTTAGTCGCACTATCAAGCCCATAGGTCGCACTATCAAGCCCGTTGGTCGCACTATCAAAGCCCGTTAGTCGCACTATCAGGCCCTTAAGTCGCACTATCAGGCCCGTAAGTCGCACCAAAAAGCCCGTAAATTGCCCTATCAAGCCCATAAGTCGCACCAAAAAGCCCGTAATTCGCACCAAAAAGCCCGTAAATTGCCCTATCAAGCCCGTTAGTCGCACTATCAGGCCCGTAAGTCGCACCATCAAGCCCGTAAATTGCCCGATAAAGCCCGTAAATTGCCCGATCAAGAGCCAGCGCTGCATTGTCGGTTAATCCCGTCGATCGCGCCGGCTATTTCTCAGAAGGTTGTACGGACACCATACCCGGTGGCAAGTACCGCGAAGTTTATAACGCAACAGAACGTTCGCCAGTCGGACACAAGAATTGGAAAAGCTCGTTGTAGTGTACAGGAATCGAACCGAACCTCCTAGCGAGAATAGGGTCCCGTGAGCAATCGCGCGGACCTATGTGAAATGGTTTAGAGTGTGATGTGATGTGATACACGGTGGAAGCGGTGCATGGTGACATGCATCACTCAGAGAGATATGGAACCGGTGGTCTTCCAGTTGCTTAAGTGCTTCGGTTGGCTTATGGTTAAAGAGTGTGAATTCGATTCACCCCGGTATCGAACGTGTGTGGGATACTCACGCCGGTACGAGAGAGAATTCTGGTTGATCCTACCAGTAATATACGCTTGTCTCAAAGGTTAAGCCATGCATGTCTAAGTACGAACATCAATGAATGTGAAACCGCATAAGGCTCAGTATAACAGCTATA
>NW_026453595.1:10000-12500 GCF_943734755.1 Anopheles moucheti | reverse complement strand
ACTCCCCTGAGTATGAAAAGTGAAACGAAAATCATTTTTGAGAAGAAAAAATTTTTGTATGGGAGGGCCCCTGCTAGAACATTTTTCCCAAGTGCGTCGATTTTGGGTCGCCGACACAAGCTCGGGTCAAAAAAATTTTTTTTTCACGGTGACTCAAAACATCAATTTTAGACTCCCCTGAGTATGAAAAGTGAAACGAAAATCATTTTTGAGAAGAAAAAATTTTTGTATGGGAGGGCCCCTGCTAGAACATATTTCCCAAGTGCGTCGATTTTTGGGTCGCCGACACAAGCTCGGGTCAAAAAAATTTTTTTTTCTCGGTGACTCAAAACATCAATTTTAGACTCCCCTGAGTATGAAAAGTGAAACGAAAATCATTTTTGAGAAGAAAAAATTTTTGTATGGGAGGGCCCCTGCTAGAACATATTTCCCAAGTGCGTCGATTTTTGGGTCGCCGACACAAGCTCGGGTCAAAAAAATTTTTTTTTCACGGTGACTCAAAACATCAATTTTAGACTCCCCTGAGTATGAAAAGTGAAACGAAAATCATTTTTGAGAAGAAAAAATTTTTGTATGGGAGGGCCCCTGCTAGAACATATTTCCCAAGTGCGTCGATTTTTGGGTCGCCGACACAAGCTCGGGTCAAAAAAATTTTTTTTTCACGGTGACTCAAAACATCAATTTTAGACTCCCCTGAGTATGAAAAGTGAAACGAAAATCATTTTTGAGAAGAAAAAATTTTTGTATGGGAGGGCCCCTGCTAGAACATTTTTCCCAAGTGAGTCGATTTTTGGGTCGCGACACAAGCTCGGGTCAAAAAAAATTTTTTTTTCATGGTGACTCAAAACATCAATTTTAGACTCCCCTGAGTATGAAAAGTGAAACGAAAATCATTTTTGAGAAGAAAAAAATTTGTATGGGAGGGCCCCTGCTAGAACATTTTTCCCAAGTAAATTCGATTTTACCCGGTGAGTCAAAAAATTTTGAAAAAAATATTTTGCCAAAATCGTGTTCATTGCCTATTATAAGGGACCAGGTCAGCTCACACGCATTTTTGGAGACCATATGGAAAGTGCGTCTGGGATTGCGGAAATTAAGTTTAGAGTGTTAAATGATGGTTTCGCAATCCCGAAAGGCTCAAAATCCACCCTAAGGTCCCCTGGGTGAAATGTGGTTTCCAAGGTGTGAGCGCTATCGGTGATAGAGTTGGAATGTGATTTCCAGAGCGCAGGGCGACTGGGCTTAGAGCGAAAATCATAGACAAGGGTAAGTATTGGACTGAACGACTCGAAGCAAACGAAAATCATAGACAAGGGTAATGGACTGAACGACTCGAAGCAAACGAAAACCACACACAAGAGTAATGGACTGAACGAATCGAAGCAAACGAAAACCACACACAAGAGTAATGGACTGAACGAATCGAAGCAAACGAAAATCACATACAAGAGTAATGGACTGAACGAATCGAAGCAAACGAAAAACCACAGACAAGAGTAATGGAGTGAACGAATCGAAGCAAACGAAAACCAAAGACAAGAGTAATAGAGTGAACGAATCGAAGCACACGAAAACCATGAACACAGGGATAACTGAGAACGAACCTACCTATCAGAGCATGTGAAAGCATGGACAAGAGTACTGAAAAATCGGACCAAACCTCTAGAAGCACACGAAAATCATGGACAAGAGTACTCAAAAACACGGACCAAACCTATCGAAGCTCACGAAAACCATGAACACAGGGATAACTGAGAACGAACCTACCTATCAGAGCATGTGAAAGCATGGACAAGAGTACTGAAAATCGGACCAAACCTCTAGAAGCACACGAAAATCATGGACAAGAGTACTCAAAAACACGGACCAAACCTATCGAAGCTCACGAAAACCATGAACACAGGGATAACTGAAAACGAACCGAACCTCTCGTAGCAAACGAAAAACATGGACAAAATTATTCGAAACGAACCGAAGCTCGATGCGAAAAACATGGAAAAGCAAGCCCGTAAGTCGCACTATCAAGCCCATAAGTCGCACTATCAAGCCCATAAGTCGCACTATCAAGCCCGTTAGTCGCACTATCAAGCCCGTTGGTCGCACTATCAAAGCCCGTTAGTCGCACTATCAAAGCCCGTTAGTCGCACTATCAGGCCCGTAAGTCGCACCAAAAAGCCCGTAAATTGCCCTATCAAGCCCGTTAGTCGCACTATCAGGCCCATAAGTCGCACCAACAAGCCCGTAAATTACCCTATCAAGCCCATAAGTCGCACCAAAAAGCCCGTAAATTGCCCTATCAAGCCCATAAGTCGCACCAAAAAGCCCGTAATTCGCACCAAAAAGCCCGTAAATTGCCCGATAAAGCCCGTAAATTGCCCGATCAAGAGCCAGCGCTGCATTGTCGGTTAATCCCGTCGATCGCGCCGGCTATTTCTCAGAAGGTTGTACGGACACCATACCCGGTGGCAAGTACCGCGAAGTTTATAACGCAACAGAACGT
>NW_026453595.1:0-2500 GCF_943734755.1 Anopheles moucheti | reverse complement strand
ACCCATGCTTGCTGGTGCTCGCGTTCACTTTGGGAATGGAGTGTTCGCGAGAGTGATTGTTGTGTTGTGTGTGTACAGTTGGTGCTTGCGTGCACTCCCATAGTGGAGTGTTCGCGAGCTTAAAACGCTAAGTCCCGATTAATACTCTCCTCGCAACATTATGTGCGTGGCTCCACGCCAAGTGGGATTAGCGGTGCGAAACGCGATTGGTAAAGTCGATGGTGATGTGCGTACCAACAGGCGATTTGTTAAGTCAAATGCGATCTGTGGTGCAACAGGCAATGTGTGTTTATTATCAGGTGTTGTTGGAAGTCAATACGATTTGACTTTCAAAAATTTTTCTAAGTCCCGATTTTTTTTCTCGTCGAGTAACTACAATGCACTATTTCTATCGCAGCGGACTTGTTGTTCATGGCCTAAATGATCGCGAACGAACACGTATTCGCAAAAAAATTTTTGTATGAAAAAGTCACCACTCGGGTACCTCCATACAAAAGTACCAAGTTCGGGTCGAGTGGTCGATGGACGTCGAAGGTGAAAATTTTTCATCATCGAAAATTTTTTCCAAAGTTGAAGCAATTGGGCCCTAGAGTATGAAAAGTGAAACCACGGATCGATATGAGAAATAAAAATTTTTGTATGAAAAAGTCACTACTCGGGTACCTCCATACAAAAGTACCAAGTTCGGGTCGAGTGGTCGATGGACGTCGAAGGCGAAAATTTTTCATCATCGAAAATTTTTTCCAAAGTTGAAGCAAATGGGCCCTAGAGTATGAAAAGTGAAACCACGGATCGATTTGAGAAATTAAAATTTTTTGTATGGGAGGGCCCCTGCTAGAACATTTTTCCCAAGTGCGACCATTTTACCCAGTGAGTCAAAAAAAAATTTTTTTCACGGTGACTCAAAACTTCAATATTAGACTTCCCTGAGTATGAAAAGTGAAACGAAAATCATTTTTGAAAAGAAAAAAATTTTGTATGGGAGGGCCCCTGCTAGAACATTTTTACCAAGTGCGACCATTTTACCCGGTGAGTCAAAAAAAAATTTTTGTATGGGAGGGCCCCTGCTAGAACATTTTTCCCAAGTGCGTCGATTTTGGGTCGCCGACACAAGCTCGGGTCAAAAAAATTTTTTTTTCACGGTGACTCAAAACATCAATTTTAGACTCCCCTGAGTATGAAAAGTGAAACGAAAATCATTTTTGAGAAGAAAAAATTTTTGTATGGGAGGGCCCCTGCTAGAACATTTTTCCCAAGTGCGTCGATTTTGGGTCGCCGACACAAGCTCGGGTCAAAAAAATTTTTTTTTCACGGTGACTCAAAACATCAATTTTAGACTCCCCTGAGTATGAAAAGTGAAACGAAAATCATTTTTGAGAAGAAAAAATTTTTGTATGGGAGGGCCCCTGCTAGAACATATTTCCCAAGTGCGTCGATTTTTGGGTCGCCGACACAAGCTCGGGTCAAAAAAATTTTTTTTTCTCGGTGACTCAAAACATCAATTTTAGACTCCCCTGAGTATGAAAAGTGAAACGAAAATCATTTTTGAGAAGAAAAAATTTTTGTATGGGAGGGCCCCTGCTAGAACATATTTCCCAAGTGCGTCGATTTTTGGGTCGCCGACACAAGCTCGGGTCAAAAAAATTTTTTTTTCACGGTGACTCAAAACATCAATTTTAGACTCCCCTGAGTATGAAAAGTGAAACGAAAATCATTTTTGAGAAGAAAAAATTTTTGTATGGGAGGGCCCCTGCTAGAACATATTTCCCAAGTGCGTCGATTTTTGGGTCGCCGACACAAGCTCGGGTCAAAAAAATTTTTTTTTCACGGTGACTCAAAACATCAATTTTAGACTCCCCTGAGTATGAAAAGTGAAACGAAAATCATTTTTGAGAAGAAAAAATTTTTGTATGGGAGGGCCCCTGCTAGAACATTTTTCCCCAGTGAGTCGATTTTTGGGTCGCGACACAAGCTCGGGTCAAAAAAAATTTTTTTTTCATGGTGACTCAAAACATCAATTTTAGACTCCCCTGAGTATGAAAAGTGAAACGAAAATCATTTTTGAGAAGAAAAAAATTTGTATGGGAGGGCCCCTGCTAGAACATTTTTCCCAAGTAAATTCGATTTTACCCGGTGAGTCAAAAAATTTTGAAAAAAATATTTTGCCAAAATCGTGTTCATTGCCTATTATAAGGGACCAGGTCAGCTCACACGCATTTTTGGAGACCATATGGAAAGTGCGTCTGGGATTGCGGAAATTAAGTTTAGAGTGTTAAATGATGGTTTCGCAATCCCGAAAGGCTCAAAATCCACCCTAAGGTCCCCTGGGTGAAATGTGGTTTCCAAGGTGTGAGCGCTATCGGTGATAGAGTTGGAATGTGATTTCCAGAGCGCAGGGCGACTGGGCTTAGAGCGAAAATCATAGACAAGGGTAAGTATTGGACTGAACGACTCGAAGCAAACGAAAATCATAGACAAGGGTAATGGACTGAACGACTCG
>NW_026453594.1:22500-25000 GCF_943734755.1 Anopheles moucheti | reverse complement strand
TTTTTTTCACGGTGACTCAAAACATCAATTTTAGACTCCCCTGAGTATGAAAAGTGAAACGAAAATCATTTTTGAGAAGAAAAAATTTTTGTATGGGAGGGCCCCTGCTAGAACATATTTCCCAAGTGCGTCGATTTTTGGGTCGCCGACACAAGCTCGGGTCAAAAAAATTTTTTTTTCTCGGTGACTCAAAACATCAATTTTAGACTCCCCTGAGTATGAAAAGTGAAACGAAAATCATTTTTGAGAAGAAAAAATTTTTGTATGGGAGGGCCCCTGCTAGAACATATTTCCCAAGTGCGTCGATTTTTGGGTCGCCGACACAAGCTCGGGTCAAAAAAATTTTTTTTTCACGGTGACTCAAAACATCAATTTTAGACTCCCCTGAGTATGAAAAGTGAAACGAAAATCATTTTTGAGAAGAAAAAATTTTTGTATGGGAGGGCCCCTGCTAGAACATATTTCCCAAGTGCGTCGATTTTTGGGTCGCCGACACAAGCTCGGGTCAAAAAAATTTTTTTTTCACGGTGACTCAAAACATCAATTTTAGACTCCCCTGAGTATGAAAAGTGAAACGAAAATCATTTTTGAGAAGAAAAAATTTTTGTATGGGAGGGCCCCTGCTAGAACATTTTTCCCAAGTGAGTCGATTTTTGGGTCGCGACACAAGCTCGGGTCAAAAAAAATTTTTTTTTCATGGTGACTCAAAACATCAATTTTAGACTCCCCTGAGTATGAAAAGTGAAACGAAAATCATTTTTGAGAAGAAAAAAATTTGTATGGGAGGGCCCCTGCTAGAACATTTTTCCCAAGTAAATTCGATTTTACCCGGTGAGTCAAAAAATTTTGAAAAAAATATTTTGCCAAAATCGTGTTCATTGCCTATTATAAGGGACCAGGTCAGCTCACACGCATTTTTGGAGACCATATGGAAAGTGCGTCTGGGATTGCGGAAATTAAGTTTAGAGTGTTAAATGATGGTTTCGCAATCCCGAAAGGCTCAAAATCCACCCTAAGGTCCCCTGGGTGAAATGTGGTTTCCAAGGTGTGAGCGCTATCGGTGATAGAGTTGGAATGTGATTTCCAGAGCGCAGGGCGACTGGGCTTAGAGCGAAAATCATAGACAAGGGTAAGTATTGGACTGAACGACTCGAAGCAAACGAAAATCATAGACAAGGGTAATGGACTGAACGACTCGAAGCAAACGAAAACCACACACAAGAGTAATGGACTGAACGAATCGAAGCAAACGAAAACCACACACAAGAGTAATGGACTGAACGAATCGAAGCAAACGAAAATCACATACAAGAGTAATGGACTGAACGAATCGAAGCAAACGAAAATCACATACAAGAGTAATGGACTGAACGAATCGAAGCAAACGAAAAACCACAGACAAGAGTAATGGAGTGAACGAATCGAAGCAAACGAAAACCAAAGACAAGAGTAATAGAGTGAACGAATCGAAGCACACGAAAACCATGAACACAGGGATAACTGAGAACGAACCTACCTATCAGAGCATGTGAAAGCATGGACAAGAGTACTGAAAATCGGACCAAACCTCTAGAAGCACACGAAAATCATGGACAAGAGTACTCAAAAACACGGACCAAACCTATCGAAGCTCACGAAAACCATGAACACAGGGATAACTGAGAACGAACCTACCTATCAGAGCATGTGAAAGCATGGACAAGAGTACTGAAAATCGGACCAAACCTCTAGAAGCACACGAAAATCATGGACAAGAGTACTCAAAAACACGGACCAAACCTATCGAAGCTCACGAAAACCATGAACACAGGGATAACTGAAAACGAACCGAACCTCTCGTAGCAAACGAAAAACATGGACAAAATTATTCGAAACGAACCGAAGCTCGATGCGAAAAACATGGAAAAGCAAGCCCGTAAGTCGCACTATCAAGCCCATAAGTCGCACTATCAAGCCCATAAGTCGCACTATCAAGCCCGTTAGTCGCACTATCAAGCCCGTTGGTCGCACTATCAAAGCCCGTTAGTCGCACTATCAAAGCCCGTTAGTCGCACTATCAGGCCCGTAAGTCGCACCAAAAAGCCCGTAAATTGCCCTATCAAGCCCGTTAGTCGCACTATCAGGCCCATAAGTCGCACCAACAAGCCCGTAAATTACCCTATCAAGCCCATAAGTCGCACCAAAAAGCCCGTAAATTGCCCTATCAAGCCCATAAGTCGCACCAAAAAGCCCGTAATTCGCACCAAAAAGCCCGTAAATTGCCCGATAAAGCCCGTAAATTGCCCGATCAAGAGCCAGCGCTGCATTGTCGGTTAATCCCGTCGATCGCGCCGGCTATTTCTCAGAAGGTTGTACGGACACCATACCCGGTGGCAAGTACCGCGAAGTTTATAACGCAACAGAACGTTCGCCAGTCGGACACAAGAATTGGAAAAGCTCGTTGTAGTGTACAGGAATCGAACCGAACCTCCTAGCGAGAATAGGGTCCCGTGAGCAATCG
>NW_026453594.1:0-2500 GCF_943734755.1 Anopheles moucheti | reverse complement strand
TTAAAATTTTTTGTATGGGAGGGCCCCTGCTAGAACATTTTTCCCAAGTGCGACCATTTTACCCAGTGAGTCAAAAAAAAATTTTTTTCACGGTGACTCAAAACTTCAATATTAGACTTCCCTGAGTATGAAAAGTGAAACGAAAATCATTTTTGAAAAGAAAAAAATTTTGTATGGGAGGGCCCCTGCTAGAACATTTTTACCAAGTGCGACCATTTTACCCGGTGAGTCAAAAAAAAATTTTTGTATGGGAGGGCCCCTGCTAGAACATTTTTCCCAAGTGCGTCGATTTTGGGTCGCCGACACAAGCTCGGGTCAAAAAAATTTTTTTTTTCACGGTGACTCAAAACATCAATTTTAGACTCCCCTGAGTATGAAAAGTGAAACGAAAATCATTTTTGAGAAGAAAAAATTTTTGTATGGGAGGGCCCCTGCTAGAACATATTTCCCAAGTGCGTCGATTTTTTGGGTCGCCGACACAAGCTCGGGTCAAAAAAATTTTTTTTTCTCGGTGACTCAAAACATCAATTTTAGACTCCCCTGAGTATGAAAAGTGAAACGAAAATCATTTTTGAGAAGAAAAAATTTTTGTATGGGAGGGCCCCTGCTAGAACATATTTCCCAAGTGCGTCGATTTTTGGGGTCGCCGACACAAGCTCGGGTCAAAAAAATTTTTTTTTTCACGGTGACTCAAAACATCAATTTTAGACTCCCCTGAGTATGAAAAGTGAAACGAAAATCATTTTTGAGAAGAAAAAAATTTTTGTATGGGAGGGCCCCTGCTAGAACATATTTCCCAAGTGCGTCGATTTTTGGGTCGCCGACACAAGCTCGGGTCAAAAAAATTTTTTTTTTCACGGTGACTCAAAACATCAATTTTAGACTCCCGCTGAGTATGAAAGTGAAACGAAAATCATTTTTGAGAAGAAAAAATTTTTGTATGGTAGGGCCCCTGCTAGAACATTTTTCCCAAGTGAGTCGATTTTTGGGTCGCGACACAAGCTCGGGGTCAAAAAAATTTTTTTTTCAGGTGACTCAAAACATCAATTTTAGACTCCCCTGAGTATGAAAAGTGAAACGAAAATCATTTTGAGAAGAAAAAAATTTGTATGGGAGGGCCCCTGCTAGAACATTTTTCCCAAGTAATTCGATTTTACCCGGTGATGTCAAAAAATTTTGAAAAAAAATATTTTGCCAAAATCGTGTTCATTGCCTATTATAAGGGACCAGGTCAGCTCACACGCATTTTTGGAGACCTATGGAAAGTTGCGTCTGGGATTGCGGAAATTAAGTTTAGAGTGTTAAATGATGGTTCGCAATCCCGAAAGGCTCAAAATCCACCCTAAGGTCCCCTGGGTGAAATGTGGTTTCCAAGGTGTGAGCGCTATCGGTGATAGAGTTGGAATGTGATTTCCAGAGCGCAGGGCGACTGGGCTGTAAGAGCGAAAATCATAGACAAGGGTAAGTATTGGACTGAACGACTCGAAGCAAACGAAAATCATAGACAAGGGTAATGGAACTGAACGACTCGAAGCAAACGAAAACCACACACAAGAGTAATGGACTGAACGAATCGAAGCAAACGAAAACCACACACAAGAGTAATGGACTGAACGAATCGAAGCAAACGAAAATCACATACAAGAGTAATGGACTGAACGAATCGAAGCAAACGAAAATCACATACAAGAGTAATGGACTGAACGAATCGAAGCAAACGAAAAACCACAGACAAGAGTAATGGAGTGAACGAATCGAAGCAACGAAAACCAAAGACAAGAGTAATAGAGTGAACGAATCGAAGCACACGAAAACCATGAACACAGGGATAACTGAGAACGAACCTACCTATCAGAGCATGTGAAAGCATGGACAAGAGTACTGAAAATCGGACCAAACCTCTAGAAGCACACGAAAATCATGGACAAGAGTACTCAAAAACACGGACCAAACCTATCGAAGCTCACGAAAACCATGAACACAGGGATAACTGAGAACGAACCTACCTATCAGAGCATGTGAAAGCATGGGACAAGAGTTACTGAAAATCGGACCAAACCTCTAGAAGCACACGAAAATCTTGGACAAGAGTACTCTAAAACACGGACCAAACCTATCGAAGCTCACGAAAACCATGAACACAGGGATAACTGGAAAACGAACCGAACCTCTCGTAGCAAACGAAAAACATGGACAAAATATTCGAAACGAACCGAAGCTCGATGCGAAAAACATGGAAAAGCAAGCCCGTAAGTCGCACTATCAAGCCCATAAGTCGCACTATCAAGCCCATAAGTCGCACTATCAAGCCCGTTAGTCGCACTATCAAGCCCGTTGGGTCGCACTATCAAAGCCCGTTAGTCGCACTATCAAAGCCGTTAGTCGCACTATCAGGCCCGTAAGTCGCACCAAAAAGCCCGTAAATTGCCCTATCAAGCCCGTTAGTCGCACTATCAGGCCCATAAGTCGCACCAACAAAGCCCGTAAATTACCCTTTCAA
>NW_026453593.1:25000-27533 GCF_943734755.1 Anopheles moucheti | reverse complement strand
ACTTGTTGTTCATGGCCTAAATGATCGCGAACGAACACGTATTCGCAAAAAAATTTTTGTATGAAAAAGTCACCACTCGGGTACCTCCATACAAAAGTACCAAGTTCGGGTCGAGTGTCGATGGACGTCGAAGGTGAAAATTTTTCATCATCGAAAATTTTTTCCAAAGTTGAAGCAAATGGGCCCTAGAGTATGAAAAGTGAAACCACGGATCGATTTGAGAAATAAAAATTTTTGTATGAAAAAGTCACCACTCGGGTACCTCCATACAAAAGTACCAAGTTCGGGTCGAGTGGTCGATGGACGTCGAAGGCGAAAATTTTTCATCATCGAAAATTTTTTCAAAGTTGAAGCAAATGGGCCCTAGAGTATGAAAAGTGAAACCACGGATCGATTTGAGAAATTAAAATTTTTTGTATGGGAGGGCCCTGCTAGAACATTTTTCCCAAGTGCGACCATTTTACCCAGTGAGTCAAAAAAAAATTTTTTTCACGGTGACTCAAAACTTCAATATTAGACTTCCCTGAGTATGAAAAGTGAAACGAAAATCATTTTTGAAAAGAAAAAAATTTTGTATGGGAGGGCCCCTGCTAGAACATTTTTACCAAGTGCGACCATTTTACCCGGTGAGTCAAAAAAAAATTTTTGTATGGGAGGGCCCCTGCTAGAACATTTTTCCCAAGTGCGTCGATTTTGGGTCGCCGACACAAGCTCGGGTCAAAAAAATTTTTTTTTCACGGTGACTCAAAACATCAATTTTAGACTCCCCTGAGTATGAAAAGTGAAACGAAAATCATTTTTGAGAAGAAAAAATTTTTGTATGGGAGGGCCCCTGCTAGAACATTTTTCCCAAGTGCGTCGATTTTGGGTCGCCGACACAAGCTCGGGTCAAAAAAATTTTTTTTTCACGGTGACTCAAAACATCAATTTTAGACTCCCCTGAGTATGAAAAGTGAAACGAAAATCATTTTTGAGAAGAAAAAAATTTGTATGGGAGGGCCCCTGCTAGAACATTTTTCCCAAGTAAATTCGATTTTACCCGGTGAGTCAAAAAATTTTGAAAAAAATATTTTGCCAAAATCGTGTTCATTGCCTATTATAAGGGACCAGGTCAGCTCACACGCATTTTTGGAGACCATATGGAAAGTGCGTCTGGGATTGCGGAAATTAAGTTTAGAGTGTTAAATGATGGTTTCGCAATCCCGAAAGGCTCAAAATCCACCCTAAGGTCCCCTGGGTGAAATGTGGTTTCCAAGGTGTGAGCGCTATCGGTGATAGAGTTGGAATGTGATTTCCAGAGCGCAGGGCGACTGGGCTTAGAGCGAAAATCATAGACAAGGGTAAGTATTGGACTGAACGACTCGAAGCAAACGAAAATCATAGACAAGGGTAATGGATCTGAACGACTCGAAGCAAACGAAAACCACACACAAGAGTAATGGACTGAACGAATCGAAGCAAACGAAAACCACACACAAGAGTAATGGACTGAACGAATCGAAGCAAACGAAAATCACATACAAGAGTAATGGACTGAACGAATCGAAGCAAACGAAAAACCACAGACAAGAGTAATGGAGTGAACGAATCGAAGCAAACGAAAACCAAAGACAAGAGTAATAGAGTGAACGAATCGAAGCACACGAAAACCATGAACACAGGGATAACTGAGAACGAACCTACCTATCAGAGCATGTGAAAGCATGGACAAGAGTACTGAAAATCGGACCAAACCTCTAGAAGCACACGAAAATCATGGACAAGAGTACTCAAAAACACGGACCAAACCTATCGAAGCTCACGAAAACCATGAACACAGGGATAACTGAGAACGAACCTACCTATCAGAGCATGTGAAAGCATGGACAAGAGTACTGAAAATCGGACCAAACCTCTAGAAGCACACGAAAATCATGGACAAGAGTACTCAAAAACACGGACCAAACCTATCGAAGCTCACGAAAACCATGAACACAGGGATAACTGAGAACGAACCTACCTATCAGAGCATGTGAAAGCATGGACAAGAGTACTGAAAATCGGACCAAACCTCTAGAAGCACACGAAAATCATGGACAAGAGTACTCAAAAACACGGACCAAACCTATCGAAGCTCACGAAAACCATGAACACAGGGATAACTGAAAACGAACCGAACCTCTCGTAGCAAACGAAAAACATGGACAAAATTATTCGAAACGAACCGAAGCTCGATGCGAAAAACATGGAAAAGCAAGCCCGTAAGTCGCACTATCAAGCCCATAAGTCGCACTATCAAGCCCATAAGTCGCACTATCAAGCCCGTTAGTCGCACTATCAAGCCCGTTGGTCGCACTATCAAAGCCCGTTAGTCGCACTATCAAAGCCCGTTAGTCGCACTATCAGGCCCGTAAGTCGCACCAAAAAGCCCGTAAATTGCCCTATCAAGCCCGTTAGTCGCACTATCAGGCCCATAAGTCGCACCAACAAGCCCGTAAATTACCCTATCAAGCCCATAAGTCGCACCAAAAAGCCCGTAAATTGCCCTATCAAG
>NW_026453593.1:12500-15000 GCF_943734755.1 Anopheles moucheti | reverse complement strand
CCGACACAAGCTCGGGTCAAAAAAATTTTTTTTTCACGGTGACTCAAAACATCAATTTTAGACTCCCCTGAGTATGAAAAGTGAAACGAAAATCATTTTTGAGAAGAAAAAATTTTTGTATGGGAGGGCCCCTGCTAGAACATATTTCCCAAGTGCGCCGATTTTGGGTCGCCGACACAAGCTCGGGTCAAAAAAATTTTTTTTTCACGGTGACTCAAAACATCAATTTTAGACTCCCCTGAGTATGAAAAGTGAAACGAAAATCATTTTTGAGAAGAAAAAATTTTTGTATGGGAGGGCCCCTGCTAGAACATTTTTACCAAGTGCGTCGATTTTGGGTCGCCGACACAAGCTCGGGTCAAAAAAATTTTTTTTTCACGGTGAATCAAAACATCAATTTTAGACTCCCCTGAGTATGAAAAGTGAAACGAAAATCATTTTTGAGAAGAAAAAATTTTTGTATGGGAGGGCCCCTGCTAGAACATTTTTCCCAAGTGCGTCGATTTTGGGTCGCCGACACAAGCTCGGGTCAAAAAAATTTTTTTTTCACGGTGACTCAAAACATCAATTTTAGACTCCCCTGAGTATGAAAAGTGAAACGAAAATCATTTTTGAGAAGAAAAAAATTTGTATGGGAGGGCCCCTGCTAGAACATTTTTCCCAAGTAAATTCGATTTTACCCGGTGAGTCAAAAAATTTTGATAAAAATATTTTTCCAAAATCGTGTTCATTGCCTATTATAAGGGACCAGGTCAGCTCACACGCATTTTTGGAGACCATATGGAAAGTGCGTCTGGGATTGCGGAAATTAAGTTTAGAGTGTTAAATGATGGTTTCGCAATCCCGAAAGGCTCAAAATCCACCCTAAGGTTCCCCGGGTGAAATGTGGTTTCCAAGGTGTGAGCACTATCGGTGATAGAGTTGGAATGTGATTTCCAGAGCGCAGGGCGACTGGGCTAGAGCGAAAATCATAGACAAAGGTAAGTATTGGACTGAACGACTCGAAGCAAACGAAAATCATAGACAAGGGTAATGGACTGAACGACTCGAAGCAAACGAAAATCACATACAAGAGTAATGGACTGAACGAATCGAAGCAAACGAAAACCGCAAACAAGGGTAATGGACTGAACGAATCGAAGCAAACGAAAACCACAGACAAGAGTAATGGAGTGAACGAATCGAAGCAAACGAAAACCAAAGACAAGAGTAATAGAGTGAACGAATCGAAGCAAACGAAAACCACAGACAAGAGTAATAGAGTGAACGAATCGAAGCAAACGAAAGTCATGGACAAGAGTACTGAAAATCGGACCAAACCTCTAGAAGCACACGAAAATCATGGACAAGAGTACTCAAAAACACGGACCAAACCTATGGAAGCACACGAAAACCATGAACACAGGGATAACTGAAAACTGACTGTGAACCTATCAGAGCATGTGAAAGCATGGACAAGAGTACTGAAAATCGGACCAAACCTCTAGAAGCAAACGAAAATCATGGACAAGAGTACTCAAAAACACGGACCAAACCTATCGAAGCACA
This sequence comes from Anopheles moucheti, assembly GCF_943734755.1. Lineage (NCBI taxonomy): Eukaryota > Metazoa > Arthropoda > Insecta > Diptera > Culicidae > Anopheles > Anopheles moucheti. The sequence continues at coordinate 13,452 of NW_026453593.1, read as the reverse complement.
CGAAAACCATGAACACAGGGATAACTGAGAACGAACCTACCTATCAGAGCATGTGAAAGCATGGACAAGAGTACTGAAAATCGGACCAAACCTCTAGAAGCACACGAAAATCATGGACAAGAGTACTCAAAAACACGGACCAAACCTATCGAAGCACACGAAAACCATGAACACAGGGATAACTGAGAACGAACCTACCTATCAGAGCATGTGAAAGCATGGACAAGAGTACTGAAAATCGGACCAAACCTCTAGAAGCACACGAAAATCATGGACAAGAGTACTCAAAAACACGGACCAAACCTATGGAAGCACACGAAAACCATGAACACAGGGATAACTGAGAACGAACCTACCTATCAGAGCATGTGAAAGCATGGACAAGAGTACTGAAAATCGGACCAAACCTCTAGAAGCACACGAAAATCATGGACAAGAGTACTCAAAAACACGGACCAAACCTATCGAAGCTCACGAAAACCATGAACACAGGGATAACTGAGAACGAACCTACCTATCAGAGCATGTGAAAGCATGGACAAGAGTACTGAAAATCGGACCAAACCTCAAGAAGCACACGAAAATCATGGACAAGAGTACTCAAAAACACGGACCAAACCTGTCGAAGCACACGAAAACCATGAACACAGGGATAACTGAAAACGAACCGAACCTCTCGTAGCAAACGAAAAACATGGACAAAATTATTCGAAACGAACCGAAGCTCGATGCGAAAAACATGGGAAAGCAAGCCCGTAAGTCGCACTATCAAGCCCATAAGTCGCACTATCAAGCCCATAAGTCGCACTATCAAGCCCGTTAGTCGCACTATCAAGCCCATAAGTCGCACTATCAAGCCCGTTAGTCGCACTATCAAACCCGTTAGTCGCACTATCAGGCCCATAAGTCGCACTATCAGGCCCGTAAGTCGCACCAAAAAGCCCGTAAATTG
>NW_026453593.1:0-2500 GCF_943734755.1 Anopheles moucheti | reverse complement strand
TTTAGACTCCCCTGAGTATGAAAAGTGAAACGAAAATCATTTTTGAGAAGAAAAAATTTTTGTATGGGAGGGCCCCTGCTAGAACATTTTTCCCAAGTGCGTCGATTTTGGGTCGCCGACACAAGCTCGGGTCAAAAAAATTTTTTTTTCACGGTGACTCAAAACATCAATTTTAGACTCCCCTGAGTATGAAAAGTGAAACGAAAATCATTTTTGAGAAGAAAAAATTTTGTATGGGAGGGCCCCTGCTAGAACATTTTTCCCAAGTGCGTCGATTTTGGGTCGCCGACACAAGCTCGGGTCAAAAAAAATTTTTTTTCTCGGTGACTCAAAACATCAATTTTAGACTCCCCTGAGTATGAAAAGTGAAACGAAAATCATTTTTGAGAAGAAAAAATTTTTGTATGGGAGGGCCCCTGCTAGAACATTTTTCCCAAGTGCGTCGATTTTGGGTCGCCGACACAAGCTCGGGACAAAAAAATTTTTTTTTCTCGGTGACTCAAAACATCAATTTTAGACTCCCCTGAGTATGAAAAGTGAAACGAAAATCATTTTTGAGAAGAAAAAAATTTTGTATGGGAGGGCCCCTGCTAGAACATTTTTCCCAAGTGCGTCGATTTTGGGTCGCCGACACAAGCTCGGGTCAAAAAAATTTTTTTTTCTCGGTGACTCAAAACATCAATTTTAGACTCCCCTGAGTATGAAAAGTGAAACGAAAATCATTTTTGAGAAGAAAAAATTTTTGTATGGGAGGGCCCCTGCTAGAACATTTTTCCCAAGTGCGTCGATTTTGGGTCGCCGACACAAGCTCGGGTCAAAAAAATTTTTTTTTCACGGTGACTCAAAACATCAATTTTAGACTCCCCTGAGTATGAAAAGTGAAACGAAAATCATTTTTGAGAAGAAAAAATTTTTGTATGGGAGGGCCCCTGCTAGAACATTTTTCCCAAGTGCGTCGATTTTGGGTCGCCGACACAAGCTCGGGTCAAAAAAAATTTTTTTTCTCGGTGACTCAAAACATCAATTTTAGACTCCCCTGAGTATGAAAAGTGAAACGAAAATCATTTTTGAGAAGAAAAAATTTTTGTATGGGAGGGCCCCTGCTAGAACATTTTTCCCAAGTGCGTCGATTTTGGGTCGCCGACACAAGCTCGGGTCAAAAAAATTTTTTTTTCACGGTGACTCAAAACATCAATTTTAGACTCCCTGAGTATGAAAAGTGAAACGAAATCATTTTTGAGAAGAAAAAATTTTTGTATGGGAGGGCCCCTGCTAGAACATTTTTCCCAAGTGCGTCGATTTTGGGTCGCCGACACAAGCTCGGGTCAAAAAAAATTTTTTTTCTCGGTGACTCAAAACATCAATTTTAGACTCCCCTGAGTATGAAAAGTGAAACGAAAATCATTTTTGAGAAGAAAAAATTTTTGTATGGGAGGGCCCCTGCTAGAACATTTTTCCCAAGTGCGTCGATTTTTGGGTCGCCGACACAAGCTCGGGACAAAAAAATTTTTTTTTCTCGGTGACTCAAAACATCAATTTTAGACTCCCCTGAGTATGAAAAGTGAAACGAAAATCATTTTTGAGAAGAAAAAAATTTTGTATGGAGGGCCCCTGCTAGAACATTTTTCCCAAGTGCGTCGATTTTGGGTCGCCGACACAAGCTCGGTCAAAAAATTTTTTTTTCTCGGTGACTCAAAACATCAATTTTAGACTCCCCTGAGTATGAAAAGTGAAACGAAAATCATTTTTGAGAAGAAAAAATTTTTGTATGGAGGGCCCCTGCTAGAACATTTTTCCCAAGTGCGTCGATTTTGGGTCGCCGACACAAGCTCGGGTCAAAAAAATTTTTTTTTCACGGTGACTCAAAACATCAATTTTAGACTCCCTGAGTATGAAAAGTGAAACGAAAATCATTTTTGAGAAGAAAAAATTTTTGTTTGGGAGGGCCCCTGCTAGAACATTTTTCCCAAGTGCGTCGATTTTGGGTCGCCGACACAAGCTCGGGTCAAAAAAATTTTTTTTTTCACGGTGACTCAAAACATCAATTTTAGACTCCCCTGAGTATGAAAAGTGAAACGAAAATCATTTTTGAGAAGAAAAAATTTTTGTATGGGAGGGCCCCTGCTAGAACATTTTTCCCAAGTGCGTCGATTTTGGGTCGCCGACACAAGCTCGGGTCAAAAAAATTTTTTTTTCACGGTGACTCAAAACATCAATTTTAGACTCCCCTGAGTATGAAAGTGAAACGAAAATCATTTTTGAGAAGAAAAATTTTTGTATGGGAGGGCCCCTGCTAGAACATTTTTCCCAAGTGAGTCGATTTTTGGGTCGCGACACAAGCTCGGGTCAAAAAAAATTTTTTTTCATGGTGACTCAAAACATCAATTTTAGACTCCCCTGAGTATGAAAAGTGAAACGAAAATCATTTTGAGAAGAAAAAATTTTTGTATGGGAGGGCCCCTGCTAGAACATATTTCCCAAGTGCGTCGATTTTTGGGTC
>NW_026453592.1:500000-502500 GCF_943734755.1 Anopheles moucheti | reverse complement strand
CGATCCTCTCAGGCGACCCATGCTTGCTGGTGCTCGCGTTCACTTTGGGAATGGAGTGTTCGCGAGAGTGATTGTTGTGTTGTGTGTGTACAGTTGGTGCTTGCGTGCACTCCCATAGTGGAGTGTTCGCGAGCTTAAAACGCTAAGTCCCGATTAATACTCTCCTCGCAACATTATGTGCGTGGCTCCACGCCAAGTGGGATTAGCGGTGCGAAACGCGATTGGTAAAGTCGATGGTGATGTGCGTACCAACAGGCGATTTGTTAAGTCAAATGCGAACTGTGGTGCAACAGGCAATGTGTGTTTATTATCAGGTGTTGTTGGAAGTCAATACGATTTGACTTTCAAAAATTTTTCTAAGTCCCGATTTTTTTTCTCGTCGAGTAACTACAATGCACTATTTCTATCGCAGCGGACTTGCGGTTCATGGCCTAAATGATCGCGAACGAACACGTATTCGCAAAAAAATTTTTGTATGAAAAAGTCACCACTCGGGTACCTCCATACAAAAGTACCAAGTTCGGGTCGAGTGGTCGATGGACGTCGAAGGTGAAAATTTTTCATCATCGAAAATTTTTTCCAAAGTTGAAGCAAATGGGCCCTAGAGTATGAAAAGTGAAACCACGGATCGATTTGAGAAATAAAAATTTTTGTATGAAAAAGTCACCACTCGGGTACCTCCATACAAAAGTACCAAGTTCGGGTCGAGTGGTCGATGGACGTCGAAGGTGAAAATTTTTCATCATCGAAAATTTTTTCCAAAGTTGAAGCAAATGGGCCCTAGAGTATGAAAAGTGAAACCACGGATCGATTTGAGAAATAAAAATTTTTGTATGAAAAAGTCACCACTCGGGTACCTCCATACAAAAGTACCAAGTTCGGGTCGAGTGGTCGATGGACGTCGAAGGTGAAAATTTTTCATCATCGAAAATTTTTTCCAAAGTTGAAGCAAATGGGCCCTAGAGTATGAAAAGTGAAACCACGGATCGATTTGAGAAATAAAAATTTTTTGTATGGGAGGGCCCCTGCTAGAACATTTTTCCCAAGTGCGACCATTTTACCCAGTGAGTCAAAAAAAAATTTTTTTCACGGTGACTCAAAACTTCAATATTAGACTCCCCTGAGTATGAAAAGTGAAACGAAAATCATTTTTGAGAAGAAAAAATTTTTGTATGGGAGGGCCCCTGCTAGAACATTTTTACCAAGTGCGACCATTTTACCCGGTGAGTCAAAAAAAAATTTTTGTATGGGAGGGCCCCTGCTAGAACATTTTTCCCAAGTGCGTCGATTTTGGGTCGCCGACACAAGCTCGGGTCAAAAAAATTTTTTTTTCTCGGTGACTCAAAACATCAATTTTAGACTCCCCTGAGTATGAAAAGTGAAACGAAAATCATTTTTGAGAAGAAAAAATTTTTGTATGGGAGGGCCCCTGCTAGAACATTTTTCCCAAGTGCGTCGATTTTGGGTCGCCGACACAAGCTCGGGTCAAAAAAATTTTTTTTTCTCGGTGACTCAAAACATCAATTTTAGACTCCCCTGAGTATGAAAAGTGAAACGAAAATCATTTTTGAGAAGAAAAAATTTTTGTATGGGAGGGCCCCTGCTAGAACATTTTTCCCAAGTGCGTCGATTTTGGGTCGCCGACACAAGCTCGGGTCAAAAAAATTTTTTTTTCTCGGTGACTCAAAACATCAATTTTAGACTCCCCTGAGTATGAAAAGTGAAACGAAAATCATTTTTGAGAAGAAAAAATTTTTGTATGGGAGGGCCCCTGCTAGAACATTTTTCCCAAGTGCGTCGATTTTTGGGTCGCCGACACAAGCTCGGGTCAAAAAAATTTTTTTTTCTCGGTGACTCAAAACATCAATTTTAGACTCCCCTGAGTATGAAAAGTGAAACGAAAATCATTTTTGAGAAGAAAAAATTTTTGTATGGGAGGGCCCCTGCTAGAACATTTTTCCCAAGTGCGTCGATTTTGGGTCGCCGACACAAGCTCGGGTCAAAAAAATTTTTTTTTCACGGTGACTCAAAACATCAATTTTAGACTCCCCTGAGTATGAAAAGTGAAACGAAAATCATTTTTGAGAAGAAAAAATTTTTGTATGGGAGGGCCCCTGCTAGAACATTTTTCCCAAGTGCGTCGATTTTGGGTCGCCGACACAAGCTCGGGTCAAAAAAATTTTTTTTTCACGGTGACTCAAAACATCAATTTTAGACTCCCCTGAGTATGAAAAGTGAAACGAAAATCATTTTTGAGAAGAAAAAAATTTGTATGGGAGGGCCCCTGCTAGAACATTTTTCCCAAGTAAATTCGATTTTACCCGGTGAGTCAAAAAATTTTGAAAAAAATATTTTGCCAAAATCGTGTTCATTGCCTATTATAAGGGACCAGGTCAGCTCACACGCATTTTTGGAGACCATATGGAAAGTGCGTCTGGGATTGCGGAAATTAAGTTTAGAGTGTTAAATGATGGTTTCGCAATCCCGAAAGGCTCAAAAT
>NW_026453592.1:490000-495000 GCF_943734755.1 Anopheles moucheti | reverse complement strand
CAGTAGGAACCTTCGATCACGGTCGGGATCGACCGATAGCCGAGCACCGGTGGGCTCGAAACCGGTAGTGATGCTCAGCAGAGTGCCGGAAGGGCAGACCGCAGCCACGAGCGGTGCTCGCACGAGTGGCGTTGGCACGGCCACGGCTGTTAAAGGAGCCACGATGGAGAGGCTCATCGAGCGTCTGGAGGACGAGCTATCTCTCCTCCGTGTTCAGCTGACGGAGCAGGCTGAGCAATATAGGAAAGACCTCGCGGCGATGCAGGAGTGCCATCGCCAGGAGGTGCTCCATCTGCGAGAGGAGAACCGTAAGGAGCGGGAGATGGTCTCTGGGCTTCTTACGCAACTGGTTGTTGCGCAATCGCAGCAGCAACAGCAGCAGCAGCAGCAGCAGCAGCTGGCACAACAGCGAGAGGGTGCGGTGACGGCTACGGTGGTGCCGTCTCCGGACCAGGAAGGCGGCTCCTGGGCCGAGGTGGTTCGCCGTAAGCCGGCACGCCAGCAGCCGGCTCAGCAGGTGCAGCAGCAGTGGCCGCAGCTTTCGCAACGGCAGCAGCCGCAGCGGCAACAGCAGCAACGTCCGCAGCAACATCAGAGCGGACAGCGTTCGGCTGGGCAGCCCCAGCAACAACAACAACAGTGGCATTTGCAGGGCCAGTTGCTGCGAAAGCAGAGTAAGCAGCAGCCACGCACGATGCCAGCTGCAGTGAAGAAGTCGCGGAAGCGGCCCGACACCATCGAGGTGATGCCAGCGGAGGGCGTCAGCTACCTCGACATGTATAGGGCGATTCGTACGAGCTCGCATCTCGACGGCATGCAGGAGAAGATCGGCGTCGGCAAGCGAACGCCGAAAGACACCTTGCGGCTGCCGCTGAGCCGTGATGCCGACAGCGCCGAGCTGTGCCAGCGTATCCGGCAAGCCATCGGAGACAAGGGTGCGGCGACCGTGCGTACGGAGATGTCGATGGTGATTATAACAAACATCGACTCCTTGGCGAGCGAGGACCAGCTGCGTCGGGCGGTGTTGACGGCTCTCGGCAAGGAGCATTCCGAGGCCACCTTCGACATGTGGGAGCGGCGAGACGGCACGAAGCGTGCTCGCGTTCGTCTGCCCCGGTCGGATGCGGAGCATCTGGCTGGGAAGCGCCTGCTCCTAGGACACACCTCCTGTTGGGTGTGGGAGGTCCCGAAAGCGTCGCTGGAGGAGAAGCGGTGCTTCCGATGTTTGGAGCGCGGCCACTTCGCCGGGCAGTGCTCGGGAGAGGACCGCAGCAAAGCGTGTATCCGGTGTGGCGCGGAAGGCCACAAGGCAGCGAGCTGCACTGGCGAGGCTCGCTGTTTGAAGTGTGGCGGCCCGCACTCGATTGCCGCAGCTTCGTGCAAAGCTGCAGCCACACGATGATGATAGAAGTGCTCCAGATAAATATCGGTAAGAGCAGGAGCGCTCAGGATCTTGCGCTCCAGCGGATGAGGGAGGAGGGAGCAGACGTGATGCTCATCACGGAGCTCTATGCTGTGCCGGCCAACAATGGGAACTGGGCATCCGACGACGCACTGAAGGCCGCGATCGTCACCAGTGGCCAACGGTTTCCCATACAGCGGGTGAGGAGCGTGCAGCATCCGGGAATCGTAGCTGCCGAGGTGGCGGGCATCGTTGTCATCTGCTGCTATATTCCGCCATCGATCGGCCTCCCGGAGTTCGAGCAGCAGATGGACCGGCTGGAGGTACTTGCGCGAGGCCACCCTTGCGTGCTGATAGCTGGTGACTTCAACGCGTGGCATGGGGCCTGGGGGAGCGAGCGGGCCAACCTTAAGGGTGAGGCGCTCCTTCAGACGGTTACCAGCCTAGGATTGGAGGTCCTCAACCGCGGCACGGAGCCGACATTCCTGGGGAACGGTGTGGCTCGGCCCAGCAGAGTGGACGTCGCCTTCGCGAGTCCAACGCTCTGCCGATCGGATGGAGCAGCGGAGGACATCAGCTCCTGGCGGACGCTAGACCGCTACTCCTATAGCGACCACCGCTATATTCGGTTTGCGGTCGGGCAACAGCATCGTACAGGTCAGCGGCCTGGACGGGGCATTCATCAGCAGGAAGGTGTCGAAGTACGGGAGGCGGGTACTCGCTGGCGAACTCGCCAGTTTTGCCCCCGTACTTTCGAGCTGGCACTTGAGGCGACCCGTTTTGCCGATCGGGTGACCGATGCGGCAAGCCTGGGGATGGTGCTTACGGAGGCCTGCGACGCTACCATGGCGAGGATTGGGCAGTCGCAGCAGCAGAGGAGGAACTGCAACACATATTGGTGGACTCCGGATATCGAGGAGCTGACCGAGCGCTGCCGGTTGGCTCGGGAGCGACAGTTATTGGCCCTCGACGAGACGTCCGCCGAACTGGCTTCAGAGGAACATCAGGAGGCGCGTGCTGCCTTAAGGGTGGCAATTAAGGCCAGCAAGCAGCGCCAGTTCGATGAGTGGCTGCAGGCCCTGGCTGCAGATGAGACGGGACAGTGGTTCCGGCAAGTGCTTCTTCGGTTTCGGGGCAGCTGGACGGCGCGTGAACGCGATCCAGCGGTGTTGCAGCGGATCGTCGAGGAGCTGTTTCCGGAGCATCCCCCGGTCGAGTGGCCGGACGTCACGCCTTCGGAAGGGGACACTCCGGTCCGTCCGATCAGCTGCGCGGAGCTCCAGGCGATAGCGAGCGAGCTGCATCCGCGGAAGGCGCCTGGCCTCGATGGAGTACCGAACGCTGCGGTAACGGCTGCCATCCGGAAGTATCCGGAGCCATTCGCTGGTGTCTACCAGCGCTGCTTGGACACCGGCGAAATACCACGCGAATGGAAAAGGCAGAAGCTGGTGCTGTTGCCTAAGCCGGGTAAGCCGCCGGGCGAAGCCTCGTCCTGCCGCCCGATCTGCTTGATCGACAATCCGGCGAAGGTCTTCGAGAGGACTACGCTGGACAGACTCAACGAGCACCTGGAGGATCCGGAGGCACCTCGGCTGGCCGAGAACCAGTTCGGTTTCCGGAAGCAGCGGAGCACCCTGCAGGCGATCCAGCTGGTGGTGGAAGCAGGCGAGCGCGCGATGTCCTACGGACGGACTAACAACCGGGATAAGCGCTGTCTGCTGGTTGTGGCGTTGGACGTCAGAAACGCCTTTAACACCGCCAGCTGGCAGGCGATAGCGATGGCCCTGCGTGAGAAGGAGGTTCCAGCGCAGCTGCAACTCCTGCTCCGCGACTATTTCACCGACAGGGAGCTGGTGTACGACACCCACGACGGCCCGGTGTCACGTCGGGTGACGGCAGGCGTTCCACAGGGGTCAATCCTTGGCCCGACTCTGTGGAACGTTATGTACGACGGCGTTCTGCGGATCCAGCTCCCTGAAGGGGCCACCATCGTCGGCTTTGCCGATGACATCGCCATCCTGGCCGAGGGCTGCACACCCGAGGAGTCGGCGACGGTCGCGGAGGCTGCGATCGACGCGGTGATGGGGTGGCTCGAGGCACGTCACCTTAGTCTCGCCCCCCACAAAACCGAGGTGGTTCTGATATCGAGTCTGCGTCGAGGACGTTTGGAAATTCCTGTGCGCGTCGGCGAAGTGGTCTGCACGTCAAAGCGATCGATACGCTACCTGGGGGTACAACTCCACGAGAAACTCTCGTGGAAACCGCACGTGGAAGCGGCCGCGGACAAGGCCCTCCGTGCGGTGGCGGTGGTTACCTCGGTGATGAGGAACCACAGCGGCCCCCAGGTGGCCAAGCGGCGGTTGCTGGCAGGAGTCGCTGAGTCGGTGATCCGGTACGCCTCGCCCATCTGGGCTAAGGCGACAGACATGCAGTGGTGCCGAAGACGACTGGCCCAGGTCCAGAAGCCACTGGCACGTGGGGTATCGAGTTCGTTCCGCTCGGTATCCTACGAGGTGTCAGTGGTGATGGCTGGTTTGGTGCCGTACTGGCTGGTCGTCAACGAGGACGCAAGGTGCCATAGCAGGCTGCTGGTCGAGCCTGGCGCCAGCAGGAAGGAGGTACGTGCGGCGGAGCGAGCAGCCACGATGCTGCAATGGCAGGACGCCTGGGACCGTGCGGCGGCAACACCATCGGCCAGCCGCTACTTGACGTGGGCGCACGGGATGATTCCCGACCTGCACCGGTGGACGGGACGAAAGCACGGGAAGGTGGACTTCCACCTTTCGCAGGTGCTCTCCGGACACGGATTCTTCCGGGAGTACCTGCACGTCTGCGGCTTCGCTTCGTCTCCGGAGTGTCCACGGTGCGTGGGGTCGGTCGAGTCGGTGGCCCACGTCTTGTTCGAGTGCCCCGTGTTTGAGGAGATCCGACGTGAGCTGCTGGGCTGGGGGACACCCGAGTCGGTCCAGCTTAACAACATCGCAGAGAAGCTGCTGGAGAGTGCGGAGTGGTGGGACCGCATTCAGAAAGCAGCAAAGACCATCACCACAGTGCTTCAACAGCTGTGGCGCGATGAGGAAGCGCTCACCAATGGTCGAACGGAAGCGGCTTTCGCCGAGGACCAGGAAGTGGTCCTCGAAAGTGTGGCCGCACTCTTCGGTGAGGAAGTGGAAGACGTCTTCGTAGAAGACATCACGCGGCGCGTGAACGAGTCGCGAGCAGCGCGTCAGCGATCTGCCCGCAACCGACGGCTTCGCGGCAGAGCGGAGGATCGGGCGCGAGTGCGACTGGCTGCGGACGTCGCAGCAGCACTGGCCGCCCGAGATGACGAGATACTGCGGACGGCAGTAGAGGCGGAGCGAGCGGGCCTAGCTCCTCCTCCCATACCTAGGCGTAGCAGAGGGGGACCACCTTCCCCTGAAACGGTTAGAATTCGCCATGAGCGGCGTCTATTCATGCAGCGCGCATGGCGAGCTCGGGTCCAGGCTGAGGGACCCTCGACGACGCGCCGCCGTCGGACCGCGCCTACGGAGGCGGACCTGATAAGGTCTCGGCGGAACAGACGCGAAAACGAAAGGCGCCGTCGTGCTTTGGCTGC
>NW_026453592.1:477500-482500 GCF_943734755.1 Anopheles moucheti | reverse complement strand
TTATTAAATAAATAAATGTTTTCAAAAATTTGTTTTCGGGTTCGCTGTCTGCCGTCCTGCTTAAGTCTCCGCTGCGTTGCGTTCGCGCCTAAATGTATACCGTCCGCATACACTGCCTCGGGAGCTTTCGTCGCTACGCGCTTCTCCACCTCGCGGATAGGTGGCGCTGTGGAGCAGAAGCTCTGAGCTGTCACAACGCGTCGCTCGAGCGCACACCCACACGCGACGATCCACCTGACGCCACTCTGCCGCTATTTTGCACGCACTTATTTTATAGTTTTTTGGCGTTTTCTACACTGCCACCGACCGGAATAATGTTCTTCAGTGACGCCACTACTGAATTAACGTTCCACTTAATGTTTTAATCGCCTATTTCGCGTATAAACAGCACTGGTCTGTTCCCATACAAAATGTATGGGAGAGATTTCTTTCGCTTTTATCAGGCGAGCATCGTCCTGTTTCGTTAATATTTCACCATTCAGGGGTAGAAGGCACTAAAAGACACTGATTAAAACACTTTTTGGCCCTTTTCGCAAAGTTTTACACCCGAATTTTCCGCTTTTAACCGGAGCGACACAGAAGCACGTCCGAGCACTGCTATGACAGCTGTCACGCACAGGGATAACTGGCTTGTGGCCGCCAAGCGTTCATAGCGACGTGGCTTTTTGATCCTTCGATGTCGGCTCTTCCTATCATTGTGAAGCAAAATTCACCAAGCGTAGGATTGTTCACCCTTTCAAGGGAACGTGAGCTGGGTTTAGACCGTCGTGAGACAGGTTAGTTTTACCCTACTGGTGTGTGCTGTTTGCCGCTATCTTAACGGAATTCCTGTGCAGTACGAGAGGAACCACAGGTACGGACCACTGGCTCAATACTAGTTCGACCGGACTTTGGTATGACGCTACGTCCGCTGGATTATGCCTGAACGCCTCTAAGGTCGTATCCAATCCGAGCTGATAGCGCTTCTCAAACCCATTAGGTGATCGGAAGCTAGCGGGCTTAACAACCCTCCGAGATCCGTCGGTGCTGCCCCGCGCACACTGACGTCTCATCCCCGCTATAGCACTAGACTGAGCCGCAACGGGCGGGAGCACGCTGCACGTGGAAGTACCTTACCACAGGGAACCCTGGTGGCTGTGTTTCCGTCGACCGTGGATACAACTAGTTTCGACACCTTCGACCGCCCGCAAACGACGGGACTACAGGCTGGGAGCTGCGAGTTGTAGAGATGCGTTCGCATCGATCCTCTCAGGCGACCCATGCTTGCTGGTGCTCGCGTTCACTTTGGGAATGGAGTGTTCGCGAGAGTGATTGTTGTGTTGTGTGTGTACAGTTGGTGCTTGCGTGCACTCCCATAGTGGAGTGTTCGCGAGCTTAAAACGCTAAGTCCCGATTAATACTCTCCTCGCAACATTATGTGCGTGGCTCCACGCCAAGTGGGATTAGCGGTGCGAAACGCGATTGGTAAAGTCGATGGTGATGTGCGTACCAACAGGCGATTTGTTAAGTCAAATGCGAACTGTGGTGCAACAGGCAATGTGTGTTTATTATCAGGTGTTGTTGGAAGTCAATACGATTTGACTTTCAAAAATTTTTCTAAGTCCCGATTTTTTTTCTCGTCGAGTAACTACAATGCACTATTTCTATCGCAGCGGACTTGCGGTTCATGGCCTAAATGATCGCGAACGAACACGTATTCGCAAAAAAATTTTTGTATGAAAAAGTCACCACTCGGGTACCTCCATACAAAAGTACCAAGTTCGGGTCGAGTGGTCGATGGACGTCGAAGGTGAAAATTTTTCATCATCGAAAATTTTTTCCAAAGTTGAAGCAAATGGGCCCTAGAGTATGAAAAGTGAAACCACGGATCGATTTGAGAAATAAAAATTTTTGTATGAAAAAGTCACCACTCGGGTACCTCCATACAAAAGTACCAAGTTCGGGTCGAGTGGTCGATGGACGTCGAAGGTGAAAATTTTTCATCATCGAAAATTTTTTCCAAAGTTGAAGCAAATGGGCCCTAGAGTATGAAAAGTGAAACCACGGATCGATTTGAGAAATAAAAATTTTTGTATGAAAAAGTCACCACTCGGGTACCTCCATACAAAAGTACCAAGTTCGGGTCGAGTGGTCGATGGACGTCGAAGGTGAAAATTTTTCATCATCGAAAATTTTTTCCAAAGTTGAAGCAAATGGGCCCTAGAGTATGAAAAGTGAAACCACGGATCGATTTGAGAAATAAAAATTTTTTGTATGGGAGGGCCCCTGCTAGAACATTTTTCCCAAGTGCGACCATTTTACCCAGTGAGTCAAAAAAAAATTTTTTTCACGGTGACTCAAAACTTCAATATTAGACTCCCCTGAGTATGAAAAGTGAAACGAAAATCATTTTTGAGAAGAAAAAATTTTTGTATGGGAGGGCCCCTGCTAGAACATTTTTACCAAGTGCGACCATTTTACCCGGTGAGTCAAAAAAAAATTTTTGTATGGGAGGGCCCCTGCTAGAACATTTTTCCCAAGTGCGTCGATTTTGGGTCGCCGACACAAGCTCGGGTCAAAAAAATTTTTTTTTCTCGGTGACTCAAAACATCAATTTTAGACTCCCCTGAGTATGAAAAGTGAAACGAAAATCATTTTTGAGAAGAAAAAATTTTTGTATGGGAGGGCCCCTGCTAGAACATTTTTCCCAAGTGCGTCGATTTTGGGTCGCCGACACAAGCTCGGGTCAAAAAAATTTTTTTTTCTCGGTGACTCAAAACATCAATTTTAGACTCCCCTGAGTATGAAAAGTGAAACGAAAATCATTTTTGAGAAGAAAAAATTTTTGTATGGGAGGGCCCCTGCTAGAACATTTTTCCCAAGTGCGTCGATTTTGGGTCGCCGACACAAGCTCGGGTCAAAAAAATTTTTTTTTCTCGGTGACTCAAAACATCAATTTTAGACTCCCCTGAGTATGAAAAGTGAAACGAAAATCATTTTTGAGAAGAAAAAATTTTTGTATGGGAGGGCCCCTGCTAGAACATTTTTCCCAAGTGCGTCGATTTTTGGGTCGCCGACACAAGCTCGGGTCAAAAAAATTTTTTTTTCTCGGTGACTCAAAACATCAATTTTAGACTCCCCTGAGTATGAAAAGTGAAACGAAAATCATTTTTGAGAAGAAAAAATTTTTGTATGGGAGGGCCCCTGCTAGAACATTTTTCCCAAGTGCGTCGATTTTGGGTCGCCGACACAAGCTCGGGTCAAAAAAATTTTTTTTTCACGGTGACTCAAAACATCAATTTTAGACTCCCCTGAGTATGAAAAGTGAAACGAAAATCATTTTTGAGAAGAAAAAATTTTTGTATGGGAGGGCCCCTGCTAGAACATTTTTCCCAAGTGCGTCGATTTTGGGTCGCCGACACAAGCTCGGGTCAAAAAAATTTTTTTTTCTCGGTGACTCAAAACATCAATTTTAGACTCCCCTGAGTATGAAAAGTGAAACGAAAATCATTTTTGAGAAGAAAAAAATTTGTATGGGAGGGCCCCTGCTAGAACATTTTTCCCAAGTAAATTCGATTTTACCCGGTGAGTCAAAAAATTTTGAAAAAAATATTTTGCCAAAATCGTGTTCATTGCCTATTATAAGGGACCAGGTCAGCTCACACGCATTTTTGGAGACCATATGGAAAGTGCGTCTGGGATTGCGGAAATTAAGTTTAGAGTGTTAAATGATGGTTTCGCAATCCCGAAAGGCTCAAAATCCACCCTAAGGTTCCCCGGGTGAAATGTGGTTTCCAAGGTGTGAGCACTATCGGTGATAGAGTTGGAATGTGATTTCCAGAGCGCAGGGCGACTGGGCTAGAGCGAAAATCATAGACAAAGGTAAGTATTGGACTGAACAAATCGAAGCAAACGAAAATCATAGACAAGGGTAATGGACTGAACGACTCGAAGCAAACGAAAACCACACACAAGAGTAATGGACTGAACAAATCGAAGCAAACGAAAATCACATACAAGAGTAATGGACTGAACGAATCGAAGCAAACGAAAACCACAGACAAGAGTAATAGAGTGAACGAATCGAAGCAAACGAAAACCACAGACAAGAGTAATAGAGTGAACGAATCGAAGCAAACGAAAACCACAGACAAGAGTAATAGAGTGAACGAATCGAAGCAAACGAAAACCACAGACAAGAGTAATAGAGTGAACGAATCGAAGCAAACGAAAACCAAAGACAAGAGTAATGGAGTGAACGTATCGAAGCAAACGAAAACCACAGACAAGAGTAATGGAGTGAACGAATCGAAGCAAACGAAAGTCATGGACAAGAGTACTGAAAATCGGACCAAACCTCTAGAAGCACACGAAAATCATGGACAAGAGTACTCAAAAACACGGACCAAACCTATCGAAGCACACGAAAACCATGAACACAGGGATAACTGAGAACGAACCTACCTATCAGAGCATGTGAAAGCATGGACAAGAGTACTGAAAATCGGACCAAACCTCTAGAAGCACACGAAAATCATGGACAAGAGTACTCAAAAACACGGACCAAACCTATCGAAGCACACGAAAACCATGAACACAGGGATAACTGAGAACGAACCTACCTATCAGAGCATGTGAAAGCATGGACAAGAGTACTGAAAATCGGACCAAACCTCAAGAAGCACACGAAAATCATGGACAAGAGTACTCAAAAACACGGACCAAACCTATCGAAGCTCACGAAAACCATGAACACAGGGATAACTGAAAACGAACCGAACCTCTCGTAGCAAACGAAAAACATGGACAAAATTATTCGAAACGAACCGAAGCTCGATGCGAAAAACATGGAAAAGCAAGCCCGTAAGTCGCACTATCAAGCCCATAAGTCGCACTATCAAGCCCATAAGTCGCACTATCAAGCCCGTTAGTCGCACTATCAAGCCCATAGGTCGCACTATCAAGCCCGTTGGTCGCACTATCAAGCCCGTTGGTCGCACTATCAAAGCCCGTTAGTCGCA
>NW_026453592.1:460000-467500 GCF_943734755.1 Anopheles moucheti | reverse complement strand
GCTTTCTTTGCTGCTCTTTATTTCAGCCTTCAGCAGACGGCGGCAATCCTGCAGCCTGGCAGATGTCGCTGCACGCTCCGACAGTTGGGCTCGGCAATGAGCGGCCTCCGCTGCTTCGCACTCCTCCCTCAGGCGCTCGATCTCTGGAGACCACCAGTACATCTGGGGCTTGCGGTGGAAAGTGGCCCCATGCACTCTCTCCATGGTCTCATCGCACGCCTGGGTGAGTCCGCCGATCAGCCCCTCCGGTGTATCGACCTGTTCGAAGTGGCCGTGTGTGAGGGCGATGTCGAAGCACCTCCTGTCGAATTGCGCCGTCTTCCACCGGGTCCCGGCGTGTCTGGCTGTCCCATCGCTGGCTGCTGTCCGGCTTCGCTGCTGCTGGCCTCGTCGCGTGGAACGTTGACCCGGAACGTCCACCTGAAACTCAACGTAGGCGTGATCGCTACCGGAGAATCGGCTCAGCACTCGCCATGAGCCCGGCCTCGCGATGGATGGGCTAGCGAATGTAACGTCGATCACGCTTTCTCGCGCCGCCCCGTTGCCCTTGAACGTGGGCACGTTGCCACGGTTGAGCGTCTGCAGCGACAGCTGCTCCACCACACTCAGGAGATCCTGCCCCTTCTGGGTAGTGCGCGCGCTCCCCCATTCCTCGTTCCACGCATTAAAGTCGCCGGCCAGGACGGATGTTGTGTGTCCGACGAGCGACATTTCCACCGCACCGAGGAAGCTCTCGAATTCCGCGGGACCGCTGCTGGGGGACACGTAACAGCTGGCGAACGTGACTCCTGCTATGGTGGCCACCACTAGTCCCGGGGCGACGCTCCCCCACAAACGCTGAATTGGATAGGCGCCCGTTGCGATGATCGCCACGCCCTGCTCCACATCAACGGCCCACCGCGGGTCGTCGCGAGGCGGCCGATACAGCTCGCAGGCGAGCACCACCTGAACCTCGAGCTCGCGAGCCGTCTGCAACATCAGGTCTTGTGCTGCCTGACATCGCCCGAGGTTCACCTGCAGCACTCTCAGCGCCGGCACGTCGGGTGTCCCACCCGATGCGGTCCCCCGCAGGCGGCACAGCAGACCTCCGCCGTGCAGCTCTTCGCCTGATGGTCCGGCTTCCCGCAGCGAATGCAGCAAGCCGAGCGATCCGTCTCGCTCTTGCACGCCGCCCGGATGTGCCCCGTCTCCAGGCACCTGAAGCAGCGTTGCTGACGCGCCTGCAGTTGCGTCACTTGCTCGATCAGGCAAGACGTGAACTTGATCTTCACGTGCTCGCCCACCAGCTTCTCCGCTACCTTGACCGGTACCCGTACCATCGCCACCTTCGTGCTGTCCCACGCAGGTCGCAGACGAACCGAGGTCTCCTCCACGGTGATATGGCACAGATTGGACAGTGCCATCGCCACATCGGCCTCCTTCGCTAAAGGGTCGATCGCCAGGATTTTTATTTCCGCAGTAGGCGTCACCAGCCGAGCTGAGGCCGACAGTTCCGCCTTTTCGCAGACCTCTTTGATGGTCTGCAGAACTCCTGCAGCGTCCGCGCCTTCATTAAGCTCCATCACCAACCTGGAGCGTGTGGTGCGTCGTCCTACACCTAGGGCCTCCTGGTGCTTCTCCATTTCTGGAGCCGCTCGCACCGCCTGGTATACCTCCAGCCAGGTTTGCCCCTCGCCTGGGGCGATTTCTACTGCGTCCGGCTTCGCTTTACGCTGCCGCTGGCGCTGTCCTCCCCGTTGTGCTGCAGGCTGGCTACGCCGAGCCTGTTGTCCCTGCTGTTGCTGGGGCTGCTGTCTCGATGGCCCAGCGAACGCCTGTCGCTGAACCTCCGCCCGTCGTTGCGGTAGTTCCGGCCACTGCTGCTGCTGTTGCTGCTGCTGCTGCTGCTGCTGTCGGCTCGTTGTTTGGCGTGCTGGTTTGCGACGCACCACCTCAGACCAAGAGCCGCCTTCCTGGTCCGGAAGTGGAGCTGCCGTTGCCATCGCCGCTCCTTGCTGGTGCTGCTGCTGCCTCCACTGCTGCTGCTGCTGCTGCTGCTGCTGCTGCTGCTGCTGCTGCTGCTGCTGCTGGTGCTGCTGCTGCTGCTGTTGCTGCTGCTGCTGTTGCTGCTGCTGCCGCCCTGAACGCTGGCCACCCCCGTAGCCTAGCGTCTGTGCCAGCAGTTCTTGGAAGCTGGCGCGCTCCTCCTTCAGCTCGTGGCGCAGACGCTCGTTTTCCTCACGAGCCACCGTCTCACGCATGCGGGCTTCCTCCCTGACCAGCTTCGTCTCCTGCCTGGCCTGTTCTGCCATCGCCTCCATCTGCTGCCGGAGCATCGTTATCTCCTGCTGCAGACCGGCGATCGTTGCACGCAGCTGTTCATTGGACAGCGACGAATCGTTCAGGAGCTGTCGGAGCTCCGCCATGTCCGAGATTCCCTGCTTCGTTGCCGTCGCCGAGACTCTCGTAAGCATAACTTTCGGCTCAACAGCCGAAAGGGACCGCCCCACCCTTTCGTCGGTGGACTCCGACCTGAGTCGCGTGGTGCGAGTTGTCGCCATTACTGACGCCTTACTTCAACTCTCCCTTGCGGGAGGACGCTAATAGCGGGCCAAGGAGAGGTTTTTCCGGCCTGGTGAAGTGAGGGAAGATGGTAGGAGGACGAATGGGTGCGCGTTGAACTCGTCTCGTCAAGCCGCTTCTTTTGATACCGCACTTTGTGGGGTGGCGATAAAATTTTCCGCGGAAAATCGCGAAAAACCGCTTCCTGGGTGGTTTTTCCGCCCTAGGGGGAAGGGAGTGGGTGGTATGGTGGTGGGGGGGTATTTTCCCGACTCCTCTCTTGAAAACTCGTCGTTTGATACCCCGCACGACGGTATCAGGGCGAAAATTTTCTTCTTCGGAAAAACGCTTTTCCGCCCGTATCTCTCTGGATGTTGCGAAAATCGCTTTTCCGGCGATGGTTTCCGATGTAATAATTCACCCACAGGGATAACTGGCTTGTGGCCGCCAAGCGTTCATAGCGACGTGGCTTTTTGATCCTTCGATGTCGGCTCTTCCTATCATTGTGAAGCAAAATTCACCAAGCGTAGGATTGTTCACCCTTTCAAGGGAACGTGAGCTGGGTTTAGACCGTCGTGAGACAGGTTAGTTTTACCCTACTGGTGTGTGCTGTTTGCCGCTATCTTAACGGAATTCCTGTGCAGTACGAGAGGAACCACAGGTACGGACCACTGGCTCAATACTAGTTCGACCGGACTTTGGTATGACGCTACGTCCGCTGGATTATGCCTGAACGCCTCTAAGGTCGTATCCAATCCGAGCTGATAGCGCTTCTCAAACCCATTAGGTGATCGGAAGCTAGCGGGCTTAACAACCCTCCGAGATCCGTCGGTGCTGCCCCGCGCACACTGACGTCTCATCCCCGCTATAGCACTAGACTGAGCCGCAACGGGCGGGAGCACGCTGCACGTGGAAGTACCTTACCACAGGGAACCCTGGTGGCTGTGTTTCCGTCGACCGTGGATACAACTAGTTTCGACACCTTCGACCGCCCGCAAACGACGGGACTACAGGCTGGGAGCTGCGAGTTGTAGAGATGCGTTCGCATCGATCCTCTCAGGCGACCCATGCTTGCTGGTGCTCGCGTTCACTTTGGGAATGGAGTGTTCGCGAGAGTGATTGTTGTGTTGTGTGTGTACAGTTGGTGCTTGCGTGCACTCCCATAGTGGAGTGTTCGCGAGCTTAAAACGCTAAGTCCCGATTAATACTCTCCTCGCAACATTATGTGCGTGGCTCCACGCCAAGTGGGATTAGCGGTGCGAAACGCGATTGGTAAAGTCGATGGTGATGTGCGTACCAACAGGCGATTTGTTAAGTCAAATGCGAACTGTGGTGCAACAGGCAATGTGTGTTTATTATCAGGTGTTGTTGGAAGTCAATACGATTTGACTTTCAAAAATTTTTCTAAGTCCCGATTTTTTTTCTCGTCGAGTAACTACAATGCACTATTTCTATCGCAGCGGACTTGCGGTTCATGGCCTAAATGATCGCGAACGAACACGTATTCGCAAAAAAATTTTTGTATGAAAAAGTCACCACTCGGGTACCTCCATACAAAAGTACCAAGTTCGGGTCGAGTGGTCGATGGACGTCGAAGGTGAAAATTTTTCATCATCGAAAATTTTTTCCAAAGTTGAAGCAAATGGGCCCTAGAGTATGAAAAGTGAAACCACGGATCGATTTGAGAAATAAAAATTTTTGTATGAAAAAGTCACCACTCGGGTACCTCCATACAAAAGTACCAAGTTCGGGTCGAGTGGTCGATGGACGTCGAAGGTGAAAATTTTTCATCATCGAAAATTTTTTCCAAAGTTGAAGCAAATGGGCCCTAGAGTATGAAAAGTGAAACCACGGATCGATTTGAGAAATAAAAATTTTTGTATGAAAAAGTCACCACTCGGGTACCTCCATACAAAAGTACCAAGTTCGGGTCGAGTGGTCGATGGACGTCGAAGGTGAAAATTTTTCATCATCGAAAATTTTTTCCAAAGTTGAAGCAAATGGGCCCTAGAGTATGAAAAGTGAAACCACGGATCGATTTGAGAAATAAAAATTTTTGTATGAAAAAGTCACCACTCGGGTACCTCCATACAAAAGTACCAAGTTCGGGTCGAGTGGTCGATGGACGTCGAAGGTGAAAATTTTTCATCATCGAAAATTTTTTCCAAAGTTGAAGCAAATGGGCCCTAGAGTATGAAAAGTGAAACCACGGATCGATTTGAGAAATAAAAATTTTTTGTATGGGAGGGCCCCTGCTAGAACATTTTTCCCAAGTGCGACCATTTTACCCAGTGAGTCAAAAAAAAATTTTTTTCACGGTGACTCAAAACTTCAATATTAGACTCCCCTGAGTATGAAAAGTGAAACGAAAATCATTTTTGAGAAGAAAAAATTTTTGTATGGGAGGGCCCCTGCTAGAACATTTTTCCCAAGTGCGTCGATTTTTGGGTCGCCGACACAAGCTCGGGTCAAAAAAATTTTTTTTTCTCGGTGACTCAAAACATCAATTTTAGACTCCCCTGAGTATGAAAAGTGAAACGAAAATCATTTTTGAGAAGAAAAAATTTTTGTATGGGAGGGCCCCTGCTAGAACATTTTTCCCAAGTGCGTCGATTTTGGGTCGCCGACACAAGCTCGGGTCAAAAAAATTTTTTTTTCTCGGTGACTCAAAACATCAATTTTAGACTCCCCTGAGTATGAAAAGTGAAACGAAAATCATTTTTGAGAAGAAAAAATTTTTGTATGGGAGGGCCCCTGCTAGAACATTTTTCCCAAGTGCGTCGATTTTGGGTCGCCGACACAAGCTCGGGTCAAAAAAATTTTTTTTTCTCGGTGACTCAAAACATCAATTTTAGACTCCCCTGAGTATGAAAAGTGAAACGAAAATCATTTTTGAGAAGAAAAAATTTTTGTATGGGAGGGCCCCTGCTAGAACATTTTTCCCAAGTGCGTCGATTTTTGGGTCGCCGACACAAGCTCGGGTCAAAAAAATTTTTTTTTCTCGGTGACTCAAAACATCAATTTTAGACTCCCCTGAGTATGAAAAGTGAAACGAAAATCATTTTTGAGAAGAAAAAATTTTTGTATGGGAGGGCCCCTGCTAGAACATTTTTCCCAAGTGCGTCGATTTTGGGTCGCCGACACAAGCTCGGGTCAAAAAAATTTTTTTTTCACGGTGACTCAAAACATCAATTTTAGACTCCCCTGAGTATGAAAAGTGAAACGAAAATCATTTTTGAGAAGAAAAAATTTTTGTATGGGAGGGCCCCTGCTAGAACATTTTTCCCAAGTGCGTCGATTTTTGGGTCGCCGACACAAGCTCGGGTCAAAAAAATTTTTTTTTCTCGGTGACTCAAAACATCAATTTTAGACTCCCCTGAGTATGAAAAGTGAAACGAAAATCATTTTTGAGAAGAAAAAATTTTTGTATGGGAGGGCCCCTGCTAGAACATTTTTCCCAAGTGCGTCGATTTTGGGTCGCCGACACAAGCTCGGGTCAAAAAAATTTTTTTTTCTCGGTGACTCAAAACATCAATTTTAGACTCCCCTGAGTATGAAAAGTGAAACGAAAATCATTTTTGAGAAGAAAAAAATTTGTATGGGAGGGCCCCTGCTAGAACATTTTTCCCAAGTAAATTCGATTTTACCCGGTGAGTCAAAAAATTTTGAAAAAAATATTTTGCCAAAATCGTGTTCATTGCCTATTATAAGGGACCAGGTCAGCTCACACGCATTTTTGGAGACCATATGGAAAGTGCGTCTGGGATTGCGGAAATTAAGTTTAGAGTGTTAAATGATGGTTTCGCAATCCCGAAAGGCTCAAAATCCACCCTAAGGTTCCCCGGGTGAAATGTGGTTTCCAAGGTGTGAGCACTATCGGTGATAGAGTTGGAATGTGATTTCCAGAGCGCAGGGCGACTGGGCTAGAGCGAAAATCATAGACAAAGGTAAGTATTGGACTGAACAAATCGAAGCAAACGAAAATCATAGACAAGGGTAATGGACTGAACGACTCGAAGCAAACGAAAACCACACACAAGAGTAATGGACTGAACAAATCGAAGCAAACGAAAACCACAGACAAGAGTAATAGAGTGAACGAATCGAAGCAAACGAAAACCACAGACAAGAGTAATAGAGTGAACGAATCGAAGCAAACGAAAACCACAGACAAGAGTAATAGAGTGAACGAATCGAAGCAAACGAAAACCACAGACAAGAGTAATAGAGTGAACGAATCGAAGCAAACGAAAACCAAAGACAAGAGTAATGGAGTGAACGTATCGAAGCAAACGAAAACCACAGACAAGAGTAATGGAGTGAACGAATCGAAGCAAACGAAAGTCATGGACAAGAGTACTGAAAATCGGACCAAACCTCTAGAAGCACACGAAAATCATGGACAAGAGTACTCAAAAACACGGACCAAACCTATCGAAGCACACGAAAACCATGAACACAGGGATAACTGAGAACGAACCTACCTATCAGAGCATGTGAAAGCATGGACAAGAGTACTGAAAATCGGACCAAACCTCTAGAAGCACACGAAAATCATGGACAAGAGTACTCAAAAACACGGACCAAACCTATCGAAGCACACGAAAACCATGAACACAGGGATAACTGAGAACGAACCTACCTATCAGAGCATGTGAAAGCATGGACAAGAGTACTGAAAATCGGACCAAACCTCTAGAAGCACACGAAAATCATGGACAAGAGTACTCAAAAACACGGACCAAACCTATCGAAGCACACGAAAACCATGAACACAGGGATAACTGAGAACGAACCTACCTATCAGAGCATGTGAAAGCATGGACAAGAGTACTGAAAATCGGACCAAACCTCAAGAAGCACACGAAAATCATGGACAAGAGTACTCAAAAACACGGACCAAACCTATCGAAGCTCACGAAAACCATGAACACAGGGATAACTGAAAACGAACCGAAC
>NW_026453592.1:442500-450000 GCF_943734755.1 Anopheles moucheti | reverse complement strand
GTCGCTTTCCGTCGCAATCGGCGGCCACTCGAACGATGGGTGGGCCGGGAAGAGGGCGTCGATGATCGGCTCCAGCACAGAACGGTCCAGTTCTGGCGGCGCTCGACTGCGCAGCTTGGCCATGACCACTCTGTATCCCAACCCAAACACATCGTCCTCGACTCCGTCAATGAGCTCCTGCATGCAGCGCTCTTTGCTGCGCTGGATCTCCCGCTCCAAAGCCCTACGGTCGTCCAGCAAGCGGGCTGAAGCGGCGATACGGTCGTCGGTCTGCGTTGCTGTGCGTAGCCTGGCCTCAGCAGCTTCGCACGCATCTCGCGCCCTCGCGATTTCCGGGTTCCACCAGTATAACGTCGGAGCCTGCCGGAAATTGGTCTTGCGGATCCTCTCCATCGTTGCGTCGCACGCTTCTGTGAGCCCCCTGATCAGGCCCTCAGGTGTGCTTACATCGTCGAAACGGCCGATCCCAAGCGCCAGCTTAAAACAAGCCTGATTGAATTGGCTTGTTTTGTAGCGTGTTCCCGCGTGCCGCGTCATGCCTGCTGTACCGCCGTGCCCGTTGCAGTGTGGCCGATGCTGATGTTCTTGTCGGCCGCTGGTCGAAGGCAGTTTAGCGCTGAACAGCACGTAGCTGTGGTCGCTACCGGAGTATCTGCTACTCACACTCCAACTGCCTGGCTCCGCTACGCAGGGACTCGAGAAGCTCACATCGATGACGCTTTCCCATGCAACACCGTTGCCCTTGAAAGTGGGTGTGTTCCCTCGGTTGAGCGTCCGAAGTCCGAGGTGCTCAACAACACTCAGCAAGTCCTCACCCTTCGCCGTGGTTCTTGAGCTGCCCCACTCCTGGTTCCAGGCGTTAAAATCCCCAGCCAGAACCATGGGATCCTGTCCCGTGAGCGTGAGCTCAACCGCTTCCAGGTAGTCGCCGAGTTCCGCTTGTCCGATGTTGGGGGACACATAGCAGCTGGCAAACGTTATCCCGGCTATGGTGGCAACTACCAGCCCAGGCACCGATGAACTCCCCAGTCGTTGGATGGGGTAGCCGCCAGTCGCCACTACTGCTACGCTCTGAGCCTCGTCGACCGCCCACCGCACGCTGTCTCTAGGTGGTTTGTACAGCTCGCACGCTATCACCACATGCGCTCCGATCTCCCTAGCCGTCTGCAGCATGATGTCCTGCGCTGCACGGCTGCGCCCGAGGTTGATCTGCAAGACCTTCAGACCTTCCGGGTGCAGGACGGGTGTCCTACTCGGTGAGGGCCCTTGCAGACCGCACAACACACCTCCGCTGTGCAGGCTCGGGCCAGGTGGCCCGGTTGGCCGCAGCGGATGCAGTGCGTCGATCGATCCGTCCCGCTCTTGCACTGGTGCCGCAGGTGTCCGTGCTCCAGGCATTTGAAGCACCGTAGCTGGCCCCGCGTCGGTGGTGTCAGTTTCGTCGCCAAGCATG
The DNA here is from genome assembly GCF_943734755.1 of Anopheles moucheti. NCBI lineage: Eukaryota > Metazoa > Arthropoda > Insecta > Diptera > Culicidae > Anopheles > Anopheles moucheti. Next base: position 448,547 of record NW_026453592.1, on the reverse strand, counting down.
AGGTGTGCAGCACTCGTACTCTCTGTTGGTGCATCAACTCCGCCGCCTTGAGTGTCATCCGAACGTACGCCGTCTGCGTACCGTTCCACGCCTTCACTAGGTGCACAGCGGATTCGCTCACCGACTCCGAACTGGTGGTCGTCACCGCCTTCGCCACATCCAATGCCACCGCTAAAGGGTCCACCTCATCAAGGCGGACCTCCACCGTTTCTGTCACCAGGCGGATGGTGGCCGGAGCTGCAGACTGTGCAAAGACCTCCTGCACTCGTTGCAGGATTGCTTCAGCATTGGCGCCGTCCTCCAAGTTCATGACCAGCCGGTCCCGCGTCGTTCGTCGTCCCACTCCAAGCTTGGCCTGGTCTTCGGCCAACGACGGAGCGCTGCGTATCAGCTGATACGCGTCGGTCCAAGACTGACCCTCGCCTGGGGCAACCTCGATGGCGTCCAGCTTCTTCTTCGCCGAATGCTTCGCCGCCGCAGATTGTGGTCGCGGCTTGGCCAGCTGCTGCTGTTGTTGTTGCTGCTGCGACTTCTGCGGTGCTTTACGAGGCCCCACCACCGTCCAAGAACCGCCCTGGGAAGCCTGCGTGCCGGATGTCTCGGCCGCCACGTTAGCATACGTCATCCGCTGCTGCTGCTGTTGTTGTTGCTGCTGTTGCGGTTGCTGCAGGGAGCTCTGCGATGTCACCTGCTTCGACGGAGGCCGTTGCTGTTGCTGTTTCTGCTGCCTCTGAGGCTGCTGCTGCGCAACAGCTGGCTGCGCCTGCTGCTGCGGTTGCAGAGCTTGGTTACCGCCGCAACCAAGCATCTGTGCCAGCAACTCCTGGTGGCACGCAGTCTCCTTTGCCAGCTCGCCTCTGAGACGCTGCGTCTCTTCATACCACTGGCGGGCCTGGTCCTTATTCCACTGCAGCTCCTGGTGGAATTTCTCTTGCGCCAGCTTAAATTCTTCGCGGGCCAGCTTCCGCTCCTCCCGGGCCATATCTTCGTTGGCCACGGTACGCTGTCGCAGCATCACCAGCTCTTGCTGCAGCTCCTTCACCATGGCCCGAAGCTGCTCATTGGCGAGGGACATTTCCCCGAGCACCTTTCGCAGTTCGACCATGTCCGGGTTCACCAACTTTGAGGCCAACGCCGAGGCTCTGGTGAGAATGACCTTCGGCTCTACCGCCGAAAGGGATCGCCCCGGCCTTTCCTCTGTCGATTCCGACCGAGGACGCGATGTACGAGTTGTCGCCATTTTAGAGACCCAAGCAGGTCTTAGTGGTCAGGGGGGGTGTTTCCCTGCTTGCAAACGCCTTTCCGAATTTTTGCAGTCGTTCCCAGATTTTTCCCGGCAATTTCCCGCAAAAATCGGGAATTCGAGCAGTTTCGAGCTCGATAAAAACTGTCCGAATCGAGCAGATTCGAGCTGCCGATGACCCCCCACAGCTTCCCAGAATTTTCTGCGTCTTTTTTGGTTTCGAGCAGTTTTCGAGCAGAAACCGTCAATTTGAAAAATTGTCTGTTGGGGACTGCTCGCCTATCAATTTTTGTCTGTTGGGTCGTCCCTGGTTGTCACAAAAATGTCAAAAATTATTTTCGCGATTTTCACTATTTTTATGCACGGATCGTATTAAATGCACTAAAACTAGCACAACAGTGCAAACCGCAGCCAAATCGGACCAAAACTCGCGAAGTTATTAACGTTTTTGTATATACAACTGTCACTTCCAGAACACGTGCCGCAGCGGTAGCACCATGCGCGTTTTTGCCGTCACTGTTTTTTCCCAATTCTGCACCGATTTTCTTCCGGTTTTCGGCTATTGGGCGATCGGGAACACAGAATCTATCGTTTGCCACCTCATCCGGCCCGATTGGACCGGATTTTTGCGCAAACTCACAACACGCACGCACTATTGTTGTTGTTGTTGTTCCAAATGTATGCACAAATTTGCCACTCCGTATTTTTCGCTAAAATTCGCCGGCAAACACTGTTTATAGGTTAAAAACACTTCACTGGCGTCTATTTATGCGTTTTAAACGCAAACCGCGTTGATTTTCACCAATTTAGCACGGTTTTATGGCCAAAATTGTTCCCCATACAAAATGTATGGGGCAATGTTTTTCACTTTTTTGGCCCACTAATGCACCGATTTTCGTCCGGTTTTCACTAAAGTCACTCTAAACACCCTCTTATAGACTGATTATGAACAAATTCGAGACTTTCCGAGGTAATTTAACGCCACAATTTTTAACTCGCTCAGGAGCAAAATACACCACGTCCGAACAGCTCGACTGCTCGAATGTCACACACACAGGGATAACTGGCTTGTGGCCGCCAAGCGTTCATAGCGACGTGGCTTTTTGATCCTTCGATGTCGGCTCTTCCTATCATTGTGAAGCAAAATTCACCAAGCGTAGGATTGTTCACCCTTTCAAGGGAACGTGAGCTGGGTTTAGACCGTCGTGAGACAGGTTAGTTTTACCCTACTGGTGTGTGCTGTTTGCCGCTATCTTAACGGAATTCCTGTGCAGTACGAGAGGAACCACAGGTACGGACCACTGGCTCAATACTAGTTCGACCGGACTTTGGTATGACGCTACGTCCGCTGGATTATGCCTGAACGCCTCTAAGGTCGTATCCAATCCGAGCTGATAGCGCTTCTCAAACCCATTAGGTGATCGGAAGCTAGCGGGCTTAACAACCCTCCGAGATCCGTCGGTGCTGCCCCGCGCACACTGACGTCTCATCCCCGCTATAGCACTAGACTGAGCCGCAACGGGCGGGAGCACGCTGCACGTGGAAGTACCTTACCACAGGGAACCCTGGTGGCTGTGTTTCCGTCGACCGTGGATACAACTAGTTTCGACACCTTCGACCGCCCGCAAACGACGGGACTACAGGCTGGGAGCTGCGAGTTGTAGAGATGCGTTCGCATCGATCCTCTCAGGCGACCCATGCTTGCTGGTGCTCGCGTTCACTTTGGGAATGGAGTGTTCGCGAGAGTGATTGTTGTGTTGTGTGTGTACAGTTGGTGCTTGCGTGCACTCCCATAGTGGAGTGTTCGCGAGCTTAAAACGCTAAGTCCCGATTAATACTCTCCTCGCAACATTATGTGCGTGGCTCCACGCCAAGTGGGATTAGCGGTGCGAAACGCGATTGGTAAAGTCGATGGTGATGTGCGTACCAACAGGCGATTTGTTAAGTCAAATGCGAACTGTGGTGCAACAGGCAATGTGTGTTTATTATCAGGTGTTGTTGGAAGTCAATACGATTTGACTTTCAAAAATTTTTCTAAGTCCCGATTTTTTTTCTCGTCGAGTAACTACAATGCACTATTTCTATCGCAGCGGACTTGCGGTTCATGGCCTAAATGATCGCGAACGAACACGTATTCGCAAAAAAATTTTTGTATGAAAAAGTCACCACTCGGGTACCTCCATACAAAAGTACCAAGTTCGGGTCGAGTGGTCGATGGACGTCGAAGGTGAAAATTTTTCATCATCGAAAATTTTTTCCAAAGTTGAAGCAAATGGGCCCTAGAGTATGAAAAGTGAAACCACGGATCGATTTGAGAAATAAAAATTTTTGTATGAAAAAGTCACCACTCGGGTACCTCCATACAAAAGTACCAAGTTCGGGTCGAGTGGTCGATGGACGTCGAAGGTGAAAATTTTTCATCATCGAAAATTTTTTCCAAAGTTGAAGCAAATGGGCCCTAGAGTATGAAAAGTGAAACCACGGATCGATTTGAGAAATAAAAATTTTTGTATGAAAAAGTCACCACTCGGGTACCTCCATACAAAAGTACCAAGTTCGGGTCGAGTGGTCGATGGACGTCGAAGGTGAAAATTTTTCATCATCGAAAATTTTTTCCAAAGTTGAAGCAAATGGGCCCTAGAGTATGAAAAGTGAAACCACGGATCGATTTGAGAAATAAAAATTTTTTGTATGGGAGGGCCCCTGCTAGAACATTTTTCCCAAGTGCGACCATTTTACCCAGTGAGTCAAAAAAAAATTTTTTTCACGGTGACTCAAAACTTCAATATTAGACTCCCCTGAGTATGAAAAGTGAAACGAAAATCATTTTTGAGAAGAAAAAATTTTTGTATGGGAGGGCCCCTGCTAGAACATTTTTACCAAGTGCGACCATTTTACCCGGTGAGTCAAAAAAAAATTTTTGTATGGGAGGGCCCCTGCTAGAACATTTTTCCCAAGTGCGTCGATTTTGGGTCGCCGACACAAGCTCGGGTCAAAAAAATTTTTTTTTCTCGGTGACTCAAAACATCAATTTTAGACTCCCCTGAGTATGAAAAGTGAAACGAAAATCATTTTTGAGAAGAAAAAATTTTTGTATGGGAGGGCCCCTGCTAGAACATTTTTCCCAAGTGCGTCGATTTTGGGTCGCCGACACAAGCTCGGGTCAAAAAAATTTTTTTTTCACGGTGACTCAAAACATCAATTTTAGACTCCCCTGAGTATGAAAAGTGAAACGAAAATCATTTTTGAGAAGAAAAAATTTTTGTATGGGAGGGCCCCTGCTAGAACATTTTTCCCAAGTGCGTCGATTTTGGGTCGCCGACACAAGCTCGGGTCAAAAAAATTTTTTTTTCTCGGTGACTCAAAACATCAATTTTAGACTCCCCTGAGTATGAAAAGTGAAACGAAAATCATTTTTGAGAAGAAAAAAATTTGTATGGGAGGGCCCCTGCTAGAACATTTTTCCCAAGTAAATTCGATTTTACCCGGTGAGTCAAAAAATTTTGAAAAAAATATTTTGCCAAAATCGTGTTCATTGCCTATTATAAGGGACCAGGTCAGCTCACACGCATTTTTGGAGACCATATGGAAAGTGCGTCTGGGATTGCGGAAATTAAGTTTAGAGTGTTAAATGATGGTTTCGCAATCCCGAAAGGCTCAAAATCCACCCTAAGGTTCCCCGGGTGAAATGTGGTTTCCAAGGTGTGAGCACTATCGGTGATAGAGTTGGAATGTGATTTCCAGAGCGCAGGGCGACTGGGCTAGAGCGAAAATCATAGACAAAGGTAAGTATTGGACTGAACAAATCGAAGCAAACGAAAATCATAGACAAGGGTAATGGACTGAACGACTCGAAGCAAACGAAAACCACACACAAGAGTAATGGACTGAACAAATCGAAGCAAACGAAAATCACATACAAGAGTAATGGACTGAACGAATCGAAGCAAACGAAAACCACAGACAAGAGTAATAGAGTGAACGAATCGAAGCAAACGAAAACCACAGACAAGAGTAATAGAGTGAACGAATCGAAGCAAACGAAAACCACAGACAAGAGTAATAGAGTGAACGAATCGAAGCAAACGAAAACCACAGACAAGAGTAATAGAGTGAACGAATCGAAGCAAACGAAAACCAAAGACAAGAGTAATGGAGTGAACGTATCGAAGCAAACGAAAACCACAGACAAGAGTAATGGAGTGAACGAATCGAAGCAAACGAAAGTCATGGACAAGAGTACTGAAAATCGGACCAAACCTCTAGAAGCACACGAAAATCATGGACAAGAGTACTCAAAAACACGGACCAAACCTATCGAAGCACACGAAAACCATGAACACAGGGATAACTGAGAACGAACCTACCTATCAGAGCATGTGAAAGCATGGACAAGAGTACTGAAAATCGGACCAAACCTCTAGAAGCACACGAAAATCATGGACAAGAGTACTCAAAAACACGGACCAAACCTATCGAAGCACACGAAAACCATGAACACAGGGATAACTGAGAACGAACCTACCTATCAGAGCATGTGAAAGCATGGACAAGAGTACTGAAAATCGGACCAAACCTCAAGAAGCACACGAAAATCATGGACAAGAGTACTCAAAAACACGGACCAAACCTATCGAAGCTCACGAAAACCATGAACACAGGGATAACTGAAAACGAACCGAACCTCTCGTAGCAAACGAAAAACATGGACAAAATTATTCGAAACGAACCGAAGCTCGATGCGAAAAACATGGAAAAGCAAGCCCGTAAGTCGCACTATCAAGCCCATAAGTCGCACTATCAA
>NW_026453592.1:430000-432500 GCF_943734755.1 Anopheles moucheti | reverse complement strand
AACGAAAATCATTTTTGAGAAGAAAAAATTTTTGTATGGGAGGGCCCCTGCTAGAACATATTTCCCAAGTGCGTCGATTTTGGGTCGCCGACACAAGCTCGGGTCAAAAAAATTTTTTTTTCTCGGTGACTCAAAACATCAATTTTAGACTCCCCTGAGTATGAAAAGTGAAACGAAAATCATTTTTGAGAAGAAAAAATTTTTGTATGGGAGGGCCCCTGCTAGAACATTTTTCCCAAGTGCGTCGATTTTGGGTCGCCGACACAAGCTCGGGTCAAAAAAATTTTTTTTTCACGGTGACTCAAAACATCAATTTTAGACTCCCCTGAGTATGAAAAGTGAAACGAAAATCATTTTTGAGAAGAAAAAATTTTTGTATGGGAGGGCCCCTGCTAGAACATATTTCCCAAGTGCGTCGATTTTGGGTCGCCGACACAAGCTCGGGTCAAAAAAATTTTTTTTTCTCGGTGACTCAAAACATCAATTTTAGACTCCCCTGAGTATGAAAAGTGAAACGAAAATCATTTTTGAGAAGAAAAAATTTTTGTATGGGAGGGCCCCTGCTAGAACATATTTCCCAAGTGCGTCGATTTTTGGGTCGCCGACACAAGCTCGGGTCAAAAAAATTTTTTTTTCTCGGTGACTCAAAACATCAATTTTAGACTCCCCTGAGTATGAAAAGTGAAACGAAAATCATTTTTGAGAAGAAAAAATTTTTGTATGGGAGGGCCCCTGCTAGAACATATTTCCCAAGTGCGTCGATTTTTGGGTCGCCGACACAAGCTCGGGTCAAAAAAATTTTTTTTTCTCGGTGACTCAAAACATCAATTTTAGACTCCCCTGAGTATGAAAAGTGAAACGAAAATCATTTTTGAGAAGAAAAAATTTTTGTATGGGAGGGCCCCTGCTAGAACATTTTTCCCAAGTGCGTCGATTTTGGGTCGCCGACACAAGCTCGGGTCAAAAAAATTTTTTTTTCATGGTGACTCAAAACATCAATTTTAGACTCCCCTGAGTATGAAAAGTGAAACGAAAATCATTTTTGAGAAGAAAAAATTTTTGTATGGGAGGGCCCCTGCTAGAACATTTTTCCCAAGTGAGTCGATTTTTGGGTCGCGACACAAGCTCGGGTCAAAAAAAATTTTTTTTTCATGGTGACTCAAAACATCAATTTTAGACTCCCCTGAGTATGAAAAGTGAAACGAAAATCATTTTTGAGAAGAAAAAAAATTGTATGGGAGGGCCCCTGCTAGAACATTTTTCCCAAGTAAATTCGATTTTACCCGGTGAGTCAAAAAATTTTGAAAAAAATATTTTGCCAAAATCGTGTTCATTGCCTATTATAAGGGACCAGGTCAGCTCACACGCATTTTTGGAGACCATATGGAAAGTGCGTCTGGGATTGCGGAAATTAAGTTTAGAGTGTTAAATGATGGTTTCGCAATCCCGAAAGGCTCAAAATCCACCCTAAGGTCCCCTGGGTGAAATGTGGTTTCCAAGGTGTGAGCGCTATCGGTGATAGAGTTGGAATGTGATTTCCAGAGCGCAGGGCGACTGGGCTTAGAGCGAAAATCATAGACAAGGGTAAGTATTGGACTGAACGACTCGAAGCAAACGAAAATCATAGACAAGGGTAATGGACTGAACGACTCGAAGCAAACGAAAACCACACACAAGAGTAATGAACTGAACGAATCGAAGCAAACGAAAACCACACACAAGAGTAATGGACTGAACGAATCGAAGCAAACGAAAATCACATACAAGAGTAATGGACTGAACGAATCGAAGCAAACGAAAAACCACAGACAAGAGTAATGGAGTGAACGAATCGAAGCAAACGAAAACCAAAGACAAGAGTAATAGAGTGAACGAATCGAAGCACACGAAAACCATGAACACAGGGATAACTGAGAACGAACCTACCTATCAGAGCATGTGAAAGCATGGACAAGAGTACTGAAAATCGGACCAAACCTCTAGAAGCACACGAAAATCATGGACAAGAGTACTCAAAAACACGGACCAAACCTATGGAAGCACACGAAAACCATGAACACAGGGATAACTGAGAACAAACCTACCTATCAGAGCATGTGAAAGCATGGACAAGAGTACTGAAAATCGGACCAAACCTCTAGAAGCACACGAAAATCATGGACAAGAGTACTCAAAAACACGGACCAAACCTCTCGAAGCACACGAAAACCATAAACACAGGGATAACTGAGAACGAACCTACCTATCAGAGCATGTGAAAGCATGGACAAGAGTACTGAAAATCGGACCAAACCTCAAGAAGCACACGAAAATCATGGACAAGAGTACTCAAAAACACGGACCAAACCTATCGAAGCTCACGAAAACCATGAACACAGGGATAACTGAAAACGAACCGAACCTCTCGTAGCAAACGAAAAACATGGACAAAATTATTCGAAACGAACCGAAGCTCGATGCGAAAAACATGGAAAAGCAAGCCCATAAGTCGCACTATCAA
>NW_026453592.1:417500-420000 GCF_943734755.1 Anopheles moucheti | reverse complement strand
TTCCCAAGTGCGTCGATTTTGGGTCGCCGACACAAGCTCGGGTCAAAAAAATTTTTTTTTCTCGGTGACTCAAAACATCAATTTTAGACTCCCCTGAGTATGAAAAGTGAAACGAAAATCATTTTTGAGAAGAAAAAATTTTTGTATGGGAGGGCCCCTGCTAGAACATATTTCCCAAGTGCGTCGATTTTGGGTCGCCGACACAAGCTCGGGTCAAAAAAATTTTTTTTTCTCGGTGACTCAAAACATCAATTTTAGACTCCCCTGAGTATGAAAAGTGAAACGAAAATCATTTTTGAGAAGAAAAAATTTTTGTATGGGAGGGCCCCTGCTAGAACATTTTTCCCAAGTGCGTCGATTTTGGGTCGCCGACACAAGCTCGGGTCAAAAAAATTTTTTTTTCACGGTGACTCAAAACATCAATTTTAGACTCCCCTGAGTATGAAAAGTGAAACGAAAATCATTTTTGAGAAGAAAAAATTTTTGTATGGGAGGGCCCCTGCTAGAACATATTTCCCAAGTGCGTCGATTTTGGGTCGCCGACACAAGCTCGGGTCAAAAAAATTTTTTTTTCACGGTGACTCAAAACATCAATTTTAGACTCCCCTGAGTATGAAAAGTGAAACGAAAATCATTTTTGAGAAGAAAAAATTTTTGTATGGGAGGGCCCCTGCTAGAACATATTTCCCAAGTGCGTCGATTTTTGGGTCGCCGACACAAGCTCGGGTCAAAAAAATTTTTTTTTCTCGGTGACTCAAAACATCAATTTTAGACTCCCCTGAGTATGAAAAGTGAAACGAAAATCATTTTTGAGAAGAAAAAATTTTTGTATGGGAGGGCCCCTGCTAGAACATATTTCCCAAGTGCGTCGATTTTTGGGTCGCCGACACAAGCTCGGGTCAAAAAAATTTTTTTTTCTCGGTGACTCAAAACATCAATTTTAGACTCCCCTGAGTATGAAAAGTGAAACGAAAATCATTTTTGAGAAGAAAAAATTTTTGTATGGGAGGGCCCCTGCTAGAACATTTTTCCCAAGTGCGTCGATTTTGGGTCGCCGACACAAGCTCGGGTCAAAAAAATTTTTTTTTCATGGTGACTCAAAACATCAATTTTAGACTCCCCTGAGTATGAAAAGTGAAACGAAAATCATTTTTGAGAAGAAAAAATTTTTGTATGGGAGGGCCCCTGCTAGAACATTTTTCCCAAGTGAGTCGATTTTTGGGTCGCGACACAAGCTCGGGTCAAAAAAAATTTTTTTTTCATGGTGACTCAAAACATCAATTTTAGACTCCCCTGAGTATGAAAAGTGAAACGAAAATCATTTTTGAGAAGAAAAAAAATTGTATGGGAGGGCCCCTGCTAGAACATTTTTCCCAAGTAAATTCGATTTTACCCGGTGAGTCAAAAAATTTTGAAAAAAATATTTTGCCAAAATCGTGTTCATTGCCTATTATAAGGGACCAGGTCAGCTCACACGCATTTTTGGAGACCATATGGAAAGTGCGTCTGGGATTGCGGAAATTAAGTTTAGAGTGTTAAATGATGGTTTCGCAATCCCGAAAGGCTCAAAATCCACCCTAAGGTCCCCTGGGTGAAATGTGGTTTCCAAGGTGTGAGCGCTATCGGTGATAGAGTTGGAATGTGATTTCCAGAGCGCAGGGCGACTGGGCTTAGAGCGAAAATCATAGACAAGGGTAAGTATTGGACTGAACGACTCGAAGCAAACGAAAATCATAGACAAGGGTAATGGACTGAACGACTCGAAGCAAACGAAAACCACACACAAGAGTAATGAACTGAACGAATCGAAGCAAACGAAAACCACACACAAGAGTAATGGACTGAACGAATCGAAGCAAACGAAAATCACATACAAGAGTAATGGACTGAACGAATCGAAGCAAACGAAAAACCACAGACAAGAGTAATGGAGTCAACGAATCGAAGCAAACGAAAACCAAAGACAAGAGTAATAGAGTGAACGAATCGAAGCACACGAAAACCATGAACACAGGGATAACTGAGAACGAACCTACCTATCAGAGCATGTGAAAGCATGGACAAGAGTACTGAAAATCGGACCAAACCTCTAGAAGCACACGAAAATCATGGACAAGAGTACTCAAAAACACGGACCAAACCTATGGAAGCACACGAAAACCATGAACACAGGGATAACTGAGAACAAACCTACCTATCAGAGCATGTGAAAGCATGGACAAGAGTACTGAAAATCGGACCAAACCTCTAGAAGCACACGAAAATCATGGACAAGAGTACTCAAAAACACGGACCAAACCTCTCGAAGCACACGAAAACCATAAACACAGGGATAACTGAGAACGAACCTACCTATCAGAGCATGTGAAAGCATGGACAAGAGTACTGAAAATCGGACCAAACCTCAAGAAGCACACGAAAATCATGGACAAGAGTACTCAAAAACACGGACCAAACCTATCGAAGCTCACGAAAACCATGAACACAGGGATAACTGAAA
>NW_026453592.1:407500-412500 GCF_943734755.1 Anopheles moucheti | reverse complement strand
GTCGGATGCGGAGCATCTGGCTGGGAAGCGCCTGCTCCTAGGACACACCTCCTGTTGGGTGTGGGAGGTCCCGAAAGCGTCGCTGGAGGAGAAGCGGTGCTTCCGATGTTTGGAGCGCGGCCACTTCGCCGGGCAGTGCTCGGGAGAGGACCGCAGCAAAGCGTGTATCCGGTGTGGCGCGGAAGGCCACAAGGCAGCGAGCTGCACTGGCGAGGCTCGCTGTTTGAAGTGTGGCGGCCCGCACTCGATTGCCGCAGCTTCGTGCAAAGCTGCAGCCACACGATGATGATAGAAGTGCTCCAGATAAATATCGGTAAGAGCAGGAGCGCTCAGGATCTTGCGCTCCAGCGGATGAGGGAGGAGGGAGCAGACGTGATGCTCATCACGGAGCTCTATGCTGTGCCGGCCAACAATGGGAACTGGGCATCCGACGACGCACTGAAGGCCGCGATCGTCACCAGTGGCCAACGGTTTCCCATACAGCGGGTGAGGAGCGTGCAGCATCCGGGCATCGTAGCTGCCGAGGTGGCGGGCATCGTTGTCATCTGCTGCTATATTCCGCCATCGATCGGCCTCCCGGAGTTCGAGCAGCAGATGGACCGGCTGGAGGTACTTGCGCGAGGCCACCCTTGCGTGCTGATAGCTGGTGACTTCAACGCGTGGCATGGGGCCTGGGGGAGCGAGCGGGCCAACCTTAAGGGTGAGGCGCTCCTTCAGACGGTTACCAGCCTAGGATTGGAGGTGCTCAACCGCGGCACGGAGCCGACATTCCTGGGGAACGGTGTGGCTCGGCCCAGCAGAGTGGACGTCGCCTTCGCGAGTCCAACGCTCTGCCGATCGGATGGAGCAGCGGAGGACATCAGCTCCTGGCGGACGCTAGACCGCTACTCCTATAGCGACCACCGCTATATTCGGTTTGCGGTCGGGCAACAGCATCGTACAGGTCAGCGGCCCGGACGGGGCATTCATCAGCAGGAAGGTGTCGAAGTACGGGAGGCGGGTACTCGCTGGCGAACTCGCCAGTTTTGCCCCCGTACTTTCGAGCTGGCACTTGAGGCGACCCGTTTTGCCGATCGGGTGACCGATGCGGCAAGCCTGGGGATGGTGCTTACGGAGGCCTGCGACGCTACCATGGCGAGGATTGGGCAGTCGCAGCAGCAGAGGAGGAACTGCAACACATATTGGTGGACTCCGGATATCGAGGAGCTGACCGAGCGCTGCCGGTTGGCTCGGGAGCGACAGTTATTGGCCCTCGACGAGACGTCCGCCGAACTGGCTTCAGAGGAACATCAGGAGGCGCGTGCTGCCTTAAGGGTGGCAATTAAGGCCAGCAAGCAGCGCCAGTTCGATGAGTGGCTGCAGGCCCTGGCTGCAGATGAGACGGGACAGTGGTTCCGGCAAGTGCTTCTTCGGTTTCGGGGCAGCTGGACGGCGCGTGAACGCGATCCAGCGGTGTTGCAGCGGATCGTCGAGGAGCTGTTTCCGGAGCATCCCCCGGTCGAGTGGCCGGACGTCACGCCTTCGGAAGGGGACACTCCGGTCCGTCCGATCAGCTGCGCGGAGCTCCAGGCGATAGCGAGCGAGCTGCATCCGCGGAAGGCGCCTGGCCTCGATGGAGTACCGAACGCTGCGGTAACGGCTGCCATCCGGAAGTATCCGGAGCCATTCGCTGGTGTCTACCAGCGCTGCTTGGACACCGGCGAAATACCACGCGAATGGAAAAGGCAGAAGCTGGTGCTGTTGCCTAAGCCGGGTAAGCCGCCGGGCGAAGCCTCGTCCTGCCGCCCGATCTGCTTGATCGACAATCCGGCGAAGGTCTTCGAGAGGACTACGCTGGACAGACTCAACGAGCACCTGGAGGATCCGGAGGCACCTCGGCTGGCCGAGAACCAGTTCGGTTTCCGGAAGCAGCGGAGCACCCTGCAGGCGATCCAGCTGGTGGTGGAAGCAGGCGAGCGCGCGATGTCCTACGGACGGACTAACAACCGGGATAAGCGCTGTCTGCTGGTTGTGGCGTTGGACGTCAGAAACGCCTTTAACACCGCCAGCTGGCAGGCGATAGCGATGGCCCTGCGTGAGAAGGAGGTTCCAGCGCAGCTGCAACTCCTGCTCCGCGACTATTTCACCGACAGGGAGCTGGTGTACGACACCCACGACGGCCCGGTGTCACGTCGGGTGACGGCAGGCGTTCCACAGGGGTCAATCCTTGGCCCGACTCTGTGGAACGTTATGTACGACGGCGTTCTGCGGATCCAGCTCCCTGAAGGGGCCACCATCGTCGGCTTTGCCGATGACATCGCCATCCTGGCCGAGGGCTGCACACCCGAGGAGTCGGCGACGGTCGCGGAGGCTGCGATCGACGCGGTGATGGGGTGGCTCGAGGCACGTCACCTTAGTCTCGCCCCCCACAAAACCGAGGTGGTTCTGATATCGAGTCTGCGTCGAGGACGTTTGGAAATTCCTGTGCGCGTCGGCGAAGTGGTCTGCACGTCAAAGCGATCGATACGCTACCTGGGGGTACAACTCCACGAGAAACTCTCGTGGAAACCGCACGTGGAAGCGGCCGCGGACAAGGCCCTCCGTGCGGTGGCGGTGGTTACCTCGGTGATGAGGAACCACAGCGGCCCCCAGGTGGCCAAGCGGCGGTTGCTGGCAGGAGTCGCTGAGTCGGTGATCCGGTACGCCTCGCCCATCTGGGCTAAGGCGACAGACATGCAGTGGTGCCGAAGACGACTGGCCCAGGTCCAGAAGCCACTGGCACGTGGGGTATCGAGTTCGTTCCGCTCGGTATCCTACGAGGTGTCAGTGGTGATGGCTGGTTTGGTGCCGTACTGGCTGGTCGTCAACGAGGACGCAAGGTGCCATAGCAGGCTGCTGGTCGAGCCTGGCGCCAGCAGGAAGGAGGTACGAGCGGCGGAGCGAGCAGCCACGATGCTGCAATGGCAGGACGCCTGGGACCGTGCGGCGGCAACACCATCGGCCAGCCGCTACTTGACGTGGGCGCACGGGATGATTCCCGACCTGCACCGGTGGACGGGACGAAAGCACGGGAAGGTGGACTTCCACCTTTCGCAGGTGCTCTCCGGACACGGATTCTTCCGGGAGTACCTGCACGTCTGCGGCTTCGCTTCGTCTCCGGAGTGTCCACGGTGCGTGGGGTCGGTCGAGTCGGTGGCCCACGTCTTGTTCGAGTGCCCCGTGTTTGAGGAGATCCGACGTGAGCTGCTGGGCTGGGGGACACCCGAGTCGGTCCAGCTTAACAACATCGCAGAGAAGCTGCTGGAGAGTGCGGAGTGGTGGGACCGCATTCAGAAAGCAGCAAAGACCATCACCACAGTGCTTCAACAGCTGTGGCGCGATGAGGAAGCGCTCACCAATGGTCGAACGGAAGCGGCTTTCGCCGAGGACGAGGAAGTGGTCCTCGAAAGTGTGGCCGCACTCTTCGGTGAGGAGATGGACGACGTCATCATCGAAGACATCACGCGGCGCGTGAACGAGTCGCGAGCAGCGCGTCAGCGATCTGCCCGCAACCGACGGCTTCGCGGCAGAGCGGAGGATCGGGCGCGAGTGCGACTGGCTGCGGACGTCGCAGCAGCACTGGCCGCCCGAGATGACGAGATACTGCGGACGGCAGTAGAGGCGGAGCGAGCGGGCCTAGCTCCTCCTCCCATACCTAGGCGTAGCAGAGGGGGACCACCTTCCCCTGAAACGGTTAGAATTCGCCATGAGCGGCGTCTATTCATGCAGCGCGCATGGCGAGCTCGGGTCCAGGCTGAGGGACCCTCGACGACGCGCCGCCGTCGGACCGCGCCTACGGAGGCGGACCTGATAAGGTCTCGGCGGAACAGACGCGAAAACGAAAGGCGCCGTCGTGCTTTGGCTGCAGGCCGACGATGGACACCCGCGGAGGAGGCTGCCGCCAGCGAGGCGGAATGGTCAGATCGATAGATGTCGGGTTGACTTCTTGAGATCTCCGAGAGGGGAAAGAATGAGTGAGTCACGCGGACTAAGCAAGCGTACGCCTTTAATATGCGGTTAAGATACGATTCAATTTAATAAAGAAATAGGGAAGAGACATCCGAAAGGGTTCGTAATGACGCATGACAAATCCCTGGCGGGCGACGTCGTGCGTCAAGAGCGTGGGTTTATGCTATTGTTTGTTAGAACATAATGTTTATGAACAATAAAACCTGCATTTGTTAAAAAAAAAAAAAAAAAAAAAAAAAAAAAAAACGAAGTGGAGCTTGCGGCTTAATTTGACTCAACACGGGAAAATTTACCAGGTCCGAACTTATCGAGGTAAGACAGATTGAGAGCTCTTTCTCAAATTTAAGGGTAGTGGTGCATGGCCGTTCTTAGTTCGTGGAATGATTTGTCTGGTTAATTCCGATAACGAACGCGACTCAAACAAGCTAACTAGAACGCTGTCAGCAGTGCACCTCCGGGCGCACCTGACGTCAAGGCCGGCGGCCCCTTCACGGGCGGTCGTCGGCCACGTTTGCCCTGCTTAGCGGGACAACTTGTGTTTAGCAAGGTGAGAATGAGCGATAACAGGTCCGTGATGCCCTTAGATGTTCTGGGCTGCACGCGTGCTACAATGTGAGCAGCAGCGTGTTCTCGCCAATTGGCGCCCCCATTCCGAGAGGAACGGGAAATCACCCAAATGCTCATTTAGTTGGGATTGGGGACTGCAACGGTCCCCATGAACCTGGAATTTCTAGTAAGTGCTAGTCATTAGCTAGCGCTGATTACGTCCCTGCCCTTTGTACACACCGCCCGTCGCTACTACCGATGGATTATTTAGTGAGGTCTCTGGAGGCACACCTTCCGCGGTTCCTTCGTGAGCTGCAGCTGGCATGGCCGAAGTTGACCGAACTTGATGATTTAGAGGAAGTAAAAGTCGTAACAAGGTTTCCGTAGGTGAACCTGCGGAAGGATCATTACCGATCAATACATATATGTTGTTGTGTGAGTTGGTTAGAGAGATAGAGAAACACGGT
>NW_026453592.1:380000-390000 GCF_943734755.1 Anopheles moucheti | reverse complement strand
CCAGCACCGTTGCCACCTCGTTCCGCACCGTAACGAAAGTGCGGGCGACCGGCCGTGCGTATAGTCCCTGCACGCGGTTGAGCTGTCTGCGACACGCCCGAAGCTGGACCGCCTCGTGCCAAATGGGAGCAGCGTAGCGGAGGGTGGAGTCCACCACTGACGCCAGGAGACGCCGCTTCGCACTCGTTGGCCCGCCGTGGTTGCGGAGCAGCCTGGAAATCGCCTGTGCCACACGGAGCGCCTTCGACGTGGCCTGCTCGACGTGTGGCTTCCACGACAGGTGGTCCTCGATGATGACCCCGAGGTACTTTAGAGTACGGGTCGGCATCTTCTCCACTCCGCTGACGCTCACCGGGACACGGGTGTTGTCTCGCCGCATGGTGGACACGATGATCAGTTCGGTTTTGGCCGGAGCAATCTCCAGATGGTGTTGCGCCATCCACGAACTAATCACCGATATCGCCGTCTCTGCTGCTCGCGTCGCTGTTTCAGGTGTAGTCCCCTCCGCCAGCACCGCGATGTCGTCCGCGAAGCCGATCACTTCAGCACCCTCGGGCAGCTCCAGCCGAAGCACGCCGTCGTACATAGCGTTCCACAACGTTGGGCCCAGTATTGAGCCCTGTGGAACGCCTGCCGTGATCGTACGCCGCACTGGTCCCTCGCTGGTCTCGTACACCAGCCTCCTCTCAGAGAAGTAGCTGCGCAAGATTCTCTGGAGGGCTGTAGGGACCTGCAGCTTCTGCAGGGCAGCCGCAATCGCCTTCCAGCTCGCGGAATTAAAGGCGTTCCTCACGTCCAGCGCTGCCACCGCCAGACAGCGAGGGTCCCGCTGGTTGGTGCGATGGAATGTCCTCGCGTGCTGCCCCCGCTCGACTACTCGTTCGATGGCCTGGATGGTTGACCGGCCTCGCCGGAACCCGTGCTGGTTTGGCGACAGACGAGGCGCGTCGCTGTCCTCCAAGTGGTCCTTCAGCCGATCTAGGATCAGCCGTTCGAACCCCTTGGCGACTGCTCCCAGCATGAGCAGCGGGCGATATGACGACGGATCGCCCGGCTGCTTTCCCGGCTTCGCAATCAGCACGAGACGAGCCTCCTTCCACTCCGCAGGAAACTCGCCCTGTTCAAGCAGCTGGTTGTAGACTTTCGCGAACACCTCCGGATGCTTCCTCATCGCCGCCTTCACTGCGGCGTTGGGTATGCCGTCCAACCCTGGCGCCTTCGAGGGAGCCATCCGCTCGGCCAGCGACAGGATCTCCGCGACCGTGACCGGCCTCAGAGCCTCGTGTGAGGCAGCACACGCTTCGATGTCTGGCCACTCAAATGCTGGATGCTCCGGAAACAGCGCGTCGACGATCGGGTCGAGTACGGCTCGGTCCGTTTCCGGTGGCGCCCTGCTGCGCAGTTTCGCTCGCACCACTTTGTACCCGAGTCCGAACACCTCAGCTTCAACACAGTCGATCAGCTCCTGGAGGCTGCTTTCTTTGCTGCTCTTTATTTCAGCCTTCAGCAGACGGCGGCAATCCTGCAGCCTGGCAGATGTCGCTGCACGCTCCGACAGTTGGGCTCGGCAATGAGCGGCCTCCGCTGCTTCGCACTCCTCCCTCAGGCGCTCGATCTCTGGAGACCACCAGTACATCTGGGGCTTGCGGTGGAAAGTGGCCCCATGCACTCTCTCCATGGTCTCATCGCACGCCTGGGTGAGTCCGCCGATCAGCCCCTCCGGTGTATCGACCTGTTCGAAGTGGCCGTGTGTGAGGGCGATGTCGAAGCACCTCCTGTCGAATTGCGCCGTCTTCCACCGGGTCCCGGCGTGTCTGGCTGTCCCATCGCTGGTTGCTGTCCGGCTTCGCTGCTGCTGGCCTCGTCGCGTGGAACGTTGACCCGGAACGTCCACCTGAAACTCAACGTAGGCGTGATCGCTACCGGAGAATCGGCTCAGCACTCGCCATGAGTCCGGCCTCGCGATGGATGGGCTAGCGAATGTAACGTCGATCACGCTTTCTCGTGCCGCCCCGTTGCCCTTGAACGTGGGCACGTTGCCACGGTTGAGCGTCTGCAGCGACAGCTGCTCCACCACACTCAGGAGATCCTGCCCCTTCTGGGTAGTGCGCGCGCTCCCCCATTCCTCGTTCCACGCATTAAAGTCGCCGGCCAGGACGGATGTTGTGTGTCCGACGAGCGACATTTCCACCGCACCGAGGAAGCTCTCGAATTCCGCGGGACCGCTGCTGGGGGACACGTAACAGCTGGCAAACGTGACTCCTGCTATGGTGGCCACCACTAGTCCCGGGGCGACGCTCCCCCACAAACGCTGAATTGGATAGGCGCCCGTTGCGATGATCGCCACGCCCTGCTCCACATCAACGGCCCACCGCGGGTCGTCGCGAGGCGGCCGATACAGCTCGCAGGCGAGCACCACCTGAACCTCGAGCTCGCGAGCCGTCTGCAACATCAGGTCTTGTGCTGCCTGACATCGCCCGAGGTTCACCTGCAGCACTCTCAGCGCCGGCACGTCGGGTGTCCCACCCGATGCGGTCCCCCGCAGGCGGCACAGCAGACCTCCGCCGTGCAGCTCTTCGCCTGATGGTCCGGCTTCCCGCAGCGAATGCAGCAAGCCGAGCGATCCGTCTCGCTCTTGCACGCCGCCCGGATGTGCCCCGTCTCCAGGCACCTGAAGCAGCGTTGCTGACGCGCCTGCAGTTGCGTCACTTGCTCGATCAGGCAAGACGTGAACTTGATCTTCACGTGCTCGCCCACCAGCTTCTCCGCTACCTTGACCGGTACCCGTACCATCGCCACCTTCGTGCTGTCCCACGCAGGTCGCAGACGAACCGAGGTCTCCTCCACGGTGATATGGCACAGATTGGACAGTGCCATCGCCACATCGGCCTCCTTCGCTAAAGGGTCGATCGCCAGGATTTTTATTTCCGCAGTAGGCGTCACCAGCCGAGCTGAGGCCGACAGTTCCGCCTTTTCGCAGACCTCTTTGATGGTCTGCAGAACTCCTGCAGCGTCCGCACCTGCGTTAAGCTCCATCACCAACCTGGAGCGTGTGGTGCGTCGTCCTACACCTAGGGCCTCCTGGTGCTTCTCCATTTCTGGAGCCGCTCGCACCGCCTGGTATACCTCCAGCCAGGTTTGCCCCTCGCCTGGGGCGATTTCTACTGCGTCCGGCTTCGCTTTACGCTGCCGCTGGCGCTGTCCTCCCCGTTGTGCTGCAGGCTGGCTGCGCCGAGCCTGTTGTCCCTGCTGTTGCTGGGGCTGCTGTCTTGATGGCCCAGCGAACGCCTGTCGCTGAACCTCCGCCCGTCGTTGCGGTAGTTCCGGCCACTGCTGCTGCTGCTGCTGCTGCTGCTGCTGCTGCTGCTGTCGGCTCGTTGTTTGGCGTGCTGGTTTGCGACGCACCACCTCAGACCAAGAGCCGCCTTCCTGGTCCGGAAGTGGAGCTGCCGTTGCCATCGCCGCTCCTTGCTGGTGCTGCTGCTGCCTCCACTGCTGCTGCTGCTGCTGCTGCTGCTGCTGCTGCTGCTGCTGCTGCTGCTGCTGGTGCTGCTGCTGCTGCTGTTGCTGCTGCTGCTGTTGCTGCTGCTGCCGCCCTGAACGCTGGCCACCCCCGTAGCCTAGCGTCTGCGCCAGCAGTTCTTGGAAGCTGGCGCGCTCCTCCTTCAGCTCGTGGCGCAGACGCTCGTTTTCCTCACGAGCCACCGTCTCACGCATGCGGGCTTCCTCCCTGACCAGCTTCGTCTCCTGCCTGGCCTGTTCTGCCATCGCCTCCATCTGCTGCCGGAGCATCGTTATCTCCTGCTGCAGACCGGCGATCGTTGCACGCAGCTGTTCATTGGACAGCGACGAATCGTTCAGGAGCTGTCGGAGCTCCGCCATGTCCGAGATTCCCTGCTTCGTTGCCGTCGCCGAGACTCGCGTAAGCATAACTTTCGGCTCAACAGCCGAAAGGGACCGCCCCACCCTTTCGTCGGTGGACTCCGACCTGAGTCGCGTGGTGCGAGTTGTCGCCATTACTGACGCCCCACTTCAACTCTCCCTTGCGGGAGGACGCTAATAGCGGGCCACGGAGAGGTTTTTCCGGCCTGGTGAGGTACGGGAAGATGGTAGGAGGACGAATGGGTGCGCGTTGAACTCGCCTCGTCGAGCCGCTTCTTTTGATACCGCACTTTGTGGGGTGGCGATAAAATTTTCCGCGGAAAATCGCCAAAAACCGCTTCCTGGGTGGTTTTTCCGCCCTAGGGGGGTGGGAGTGGGTGGTATGGTGGTGGGGGGGTATTTTCCCGACTCCTCTCTTGAAAACTCGTCGTTTGACACCCCGCACGACGGTATCCGGGCGAAAATTTTCTTCTTCGGAAAAACGCTTTTCCGCCCGTATCTTTCTGGATGTTGCGAAAATCGCTTTTCCGGCGATGGTTTTCGATGTGAAAATTCACCCCGCAACTTTCTTCCAAACACCCGGGAGCTCTACCTCCGCTCCTTGGCCGGGAAAATCGCCAAAAACCGCTTCCTGGGTGGTTTTTCCGCCCTAGGGGAGTGGGAGTGGGTGGTATGGTGGTGGGGGGGTATTTTCCCGACTCCTCTCTTGAAAACTCGTCGTTTGATACCCCGCACGACGGTATCAGGGCGAAAATTTTCTTCTTCGGAAAAACGCTTTTCCGCCCGTATCTTTCTGGATGTTGCGAAAATCGCTTTTCCGGCGATGGTTTTCGATGTGAAAATTCACCCCGCAACTTTCTTCCAAACACCCGGGAGCTCTACCTCCGCTCCTTGGCCGGGAAAATCGCGGAAAACCACTTTTCGCGGGGGTTTTCCGGGGCTGGGTGGCGGGTGGGTGGTGCTAGGGGGGGGAAACCGCGTTTCCCCCACTCCTCTTTCCGAGACGCGTCGTTTGACACCCCACTCGATGGTATTGGGCCGAAAATGTCACACACACACAAATCTCACACACACGTAAAGAGCGGTGAAATTTCGTCCGGGAGTGCCCCTCCGGGAGCGCTAGCGCTCCAGCAGGGGGGTGATTCGTCCGGAAGTTTTTTTCCTCGCTCTTTTTCACACACACGCCGCCATTTTCGACGAGCACGTGGTTTTCTTTGTCCGCGAATAACTCCCTAAGTTTTTGTCCGATTGACACGAAATTTTAAACACTTATTCTTTACCGCAGAGCGCAACTTTTAAGACACCTTCCAGCCGAATCGATCCGCAATGTTCGGAGTTATACAGGTGTGAAATTTCACCACAAAAACACCTGCCGTTCCGCGAACTCCATCAATTCGGGGAATGTTTCTTCACCAAAAGGTGTGGCCTGGTGAGGTCCACTAAGTGTCACTATCACTTTTTCGATAACTTCACTCTTTCGCACAATATATCACAAAAACCGTTTTGTTTAATAACACACGCAAGGGGGGGCGTGGGGCCACCAAATTCGCAGGGGGGGTTCCAGAGGGTACCTCCAACTTTACTGCAAACTTTCGCACCGGTTAAGCGCAAATTGCCGCACTTTTGCTCTGAAACACGGAGGAACGCGGATTTCCGTCTGCTCTCTCTGGAGGCTCGCACCAGACTACACAGGGATAACTGGCTTGTGGCCGCCAAGCGTTCATAGCGACGTGGCTTTTTGATCCTTCGATGTCGGCTCTTCCTATCATTGTGAAGCAAAATTCACCAAGCGTAGGATTGTTCACCCTTTCAAGGGAACGTGAGCTGGGTTTAGACCGTCGTGAGACAGGTTAGTTTTACCCTACTGGTGTGTGCTGTTTGCCGCTATCTTAACGGAATTCCTGTGCAGTACGAGAGGAACCACAGGTACGGACCACTGGCTCAATACTAGTTCGACCGGACTTTGGTATGACGCTACGTCCGCTGGATTATGCCTGAACGCCTCTAAGGTCGTATCCAATCCGAGCTGATAGCGCTTCTCAAACCCATTAGGTGATCGGAAGCTAGCGGGCTTAACAACCCTCCGAGATCCGTCGGTGCTGCCCCGCGCACACTGACGTCTCATCCCCGCTATAGCACTAGACTGAGCCGCAACGGGCGGGAGCACGCTGCACGTGGAAGTACCTTACCACAGGGAACCCTGGTGGCTGTGTTTCCGTCGACCGTGGATACAACTAGTTTCGACACCTTCGACCGCCCGCAAACGACGGGACTACAGGCTGGGAGCTGCGAGTTGTAGAGATGCGTTCGCATCGATCCTCTCAGGCGACCCATGCTTGCTGGTGCTCGCGTTCACTTTGGGAATGGAGTGTTCGCGAGAGTGATTGTTGTGTTGTGTGTGTACAGTTGGTGCTTGCGTGCACTCCCATAGTGGAGTGTTCGCGAGCTTAAAACGCTAAGTCCCGATTAATACTCTCCTCGCAACATTATGTGCGTGGCTCCACGCCAAGTGGGATTAGCGGTGCGAAACGCGATTGGTAAAGTCGATGGTGATGTGCGTACCAACAGGCGATTTGTTAAGTCAAATGCGAACTGTGGTGCAACAGGCAATGTGTGTTTATTATCAGGTGTTGTTGGAAGTCAATACGATTTGACTTTCAAAAATTTTTCTAAGTCCCGATTTTTTTTCTCGTCGAGTAACTACAATGCACTATTTCTATCGCAGCGGACTTGCGGTTCATGGCCTTAATGATCGCGAACGAACACGTATTCGCAAAAAAATTTTTGTATGAAAAAGTCACCACTCGGGTACCTCCATACAAAAGTACCAAGTTCGGGTCGAGTGGTCGATGGACGTCGAAGGTTAAAATTTTTCATCATCGAAAATTTTTTCCAAAGTTGAAGCAAATGGGCCCTAGAGTATGAAAAGTGAAACCACGGATCGATTTGAGAAATAAAAATTTTTGTATGAGAAAGTCACCACTTGGGTACCTCCATACAAAAGTACCAAGTTCGGGTCGAGTGGTCGATGGACGTCGAAGGTGAAAATTTTTCATCATCGAAAAATTTTTCCAAAGTTGAAGCAAATGGGCCCTAGAGTATGAAAAGTGAAACCACGGATCGATTTGAGAAATAAAAATTTTTTGTATGGGAGGGCCCCTGCTAGAACATTTTTCCCAAGTGCGACCATTTTACCCAGTGAGTCAAAAAAAAATTTTTTTCACGGTGACTCAAAACTTCAATATTAGACTCCCCTGAGTATGAAAAGTGAAACGAAAATCATTTTTGAGAAGAAAAAATTTTTGTATGGGAGGGCCCCTGCTAGAACATTTTTACCAAGTGCGACCATTTTACCCGGTGAGTCAAAAAAAAATTTTTGTATGGGAGGGCCCCTGCTAGAACATTTTTCCCAAGTGCGTCGATTTTGGGTCGCCGACACAAGCTCGGGTCAAAAAAATTTTTTTTTCACGGTGACTCAAAACATCAATTTTAGACTCCCCTGAGTATGAAAAGTGAAACGAAAATCATTTTTGAGAAGAAAAAATTTTTGTATGGGAGGGCCCCTGCTAGAACATTTTTCCCAAGTGCGTCGATTTTGGGTCGCCGACACAAGCTCGGGTCAAAAAAATTTTTTTTTCACGGTGACTCAAAACATCAATTTTAGACTCCCCTGAGTATGAAAAGTGAAACGAAAATCATTTTTGAGAAGAAAAAATTTTTGTATGGGAGGGCCCCTGCTAGAACATTTTTCCCAAGTGAGTCGATTTTTGGGTCGCGACACAAGCTCGGGTCAAAAAAAAATTTTTTTTCATGGTGACTCAAAACATCAATTTTAGACTCCCCTGAGTATGAAAAGTGAAACGAAAATCATTTTTGAGAAGAAAAAATTTTTGTATGGGAGGGCCCCTGCTAGAACATATTTCCCAAGTGCGTCGATTTTTGGGTCGCCGACACAAGCTCGGGTCAAAAAAATTTTTTTTTCTCGGTGACTCAAAACATCAATTTTAGACTCCCCTGAGTATGAAAAGTGAAACGAAAATCATTTTTGAGAAGAAAAAATTTTTGTATGGGAGGGCCCCTGCTAGAACATTTTTCCCAAGTGCGTCGATTTTGGGTCGCCGACACAAGCTCGGGTCAAAAAATTTTTTTTTTCACGGTGACTCAAAACATCAATTTTAGACTCCCCTGAGTATGAAAAGTGAAACGAAAATCATTTTTGAGAAGAAAAAAATTTGTATGGGAGGGCCCCTGCTAGAACATTTTTCCCAAGTAAATTCGATTTTACCCGGTGAGTCAAAAAATTTTGAAAAAAATATTTTGCCAAAATCGTGTTCATTGCCTATTATAAGGGACCAGGTCAGCTCACACGCATTTTTGGAGACCATATGGAAAGTGCGTCTGGGATTGCGGAAATTAAGTTTAGAGTGTTAAATGATGGTTTCGCAATCCCGAAAGGCTCAAAATCCACCCTAAGGTCCCCTGGGTGAAATGTGGTTTCCAAGGTGTGAGCGCTATCGGTGATAGAGTTGGAATGTGATTTCCAGAGCGCAGGGCGACTGGGCTTAGAGCGAAAATCATAGACAAGGGTAAGTATTGGACTGAACGACTCGAAGCAAACGAAAATCATAGACAAGGGTAATGGACTGAACGACTCGAAGCAAACGAAAACCACACACAAGAGTAATGGACTGAACGAATCGAAGCAAACGAAAATCACATACAAGAGTAATGGACTGAACGAATCGAAGCAAACGAAAAACCACAGACAAGAGTAATGGAGTGAACGAATCGAAGCAAACGAAAACCAAAGACAAGAGTAATAGAGTGAACGAATCGAAGCAAACGAAAACCATGAACACAGGGATAACTGAGAACGAACCTACCTATCAGAGCATGTGAAAGCATGGACAAGAGTACTGAAAATCGGACCAAACCTCTAGAAGCACACGAAAATCATGGACAAGAGTACTCAAAAACACGGACCAAACCTATGGAAGCACACGAAAACCATAAACACAGGGATAACTGAGAACGAACCTACCTATCAGAGCATGTGAAAGCATGGACAAGAGTACTGAAAATCGGACCAAACCTCTAGAAGCACACGAAAATCATGGACAAGAGTACTCAAAAACACGGACCAAACCTCTCGAAGCACACGAAAACCATAAACACAGGGATAACTGAGAACGAACCTACCTATCAGAGCATGTGAAAGCATGGACAAGAGTACTGAAAATCGGACCAAACCTCAAGAAGCACACGAAAATCATGGACAAGAGTACTCAAAAACACGGACCAAACCTATCGAAGCTCACGAAAACCATGAACACAGGGATAACTGAGAACGAACCTACCTATCAGAGCATGTGAAAGCATGGACAAGAGTACTGAAAATCGGACCAAACCTCTAGAAGCACACGAAAATCATGGACAAGAGTACTCAAAAACACGGACCAAACCTATGGAAGCACACGAAAACCATGAACACAGGGATAACTGAGAACGAACTTACCTATCAGAGCATGTGAAAGCATGGACAAGAGTACTGAAAATCGGACCAAACCTCAAGAAGCACACGAAAATCATGGACAAGAGTACTCAAAAACACGGACCAAACCTATCGAAGCTCACGAAAACCATGAACACAGGGATAACTGAGAACGAACCTACCTATCAGAGCATGTGAAAGCATGGACAAGAGTACTGAAAATCGGACCAAACCTCAAGAAGCACACGAAAATCATGGACAAGAGTACTCAAAAACACGGACCAAACCTATCGAAGCTCACGAAAACCATGAACACAGGGATAACTGAAAACGAACCGAACCTCTCGTAGCAAACGAAAAACATGGACAAAATTATTCGAAACGAACCGAAGCTCGATGCGAAAAACATGGAAAAGCAAGCCCGTAAGTCGCACTATCAAGCCCATAAGTCGCACTATCAAGCCCATAAGTCGCACTATCAAGCCCGTTAGTCGCACTATCAAGCCCATAGGTCGCACTATCAAGCCCGTTGGTCGCACTATCAAAGCCCGTTAGTCGCACTATCAGGCCCTTAAGTCGCACTATCAGGCCCGTAAGTCGCACCAAAAAGCCCGTAAATTGCCCTAT